>NC_089822.1:271522614-271771239 GCF_035046505.1 Tiliqua scincoides
GGAATCCTTTGAAATGTATTTTGGACAACTTTGTGGATTTGGGAGGGGGAAACCCCATCACTACAAAAGGTCTGATTAGAAGGTGTGTCTCTGAATGGGCTAATTACTGGCCAGAATTTCCAATGGCCAAGGGAAGGTACCCTTAATTTCCATATGTTATTGATCCTGTCTAAGTGGTTCCATGAAGTGGGAAAGGTGGTAGACATTGAGTATTTACAATTGTTTTTCTCTCTAAGAAATAGACCTGAGCTCTTAAAGAAATGTAACATTGAATGTTTGGATGTAGAACTTGCAAACCCTGTGCAGACCCTGGTGGCTGAGGCTCCAACCGCACCCCCTCTCAAAGAGAACCCCAATTGGCAACCTCAAGGGGCTCTCCCCGTCTCTCCGACATCCCTTCCTTCCTCACCACCCTCCATCTCTGCTCCCCTTCCGCCTCCTCCTATCTATCCAGCTCTCCCACCTCCTTCAACAGAGCGCCCTTTCCTCGCCTCTCCGCCCATGTGCCCAGCGCTTTATTCGCTCACCCCTCCTCCTCCGATGCCCTGCCATCCACTCGCTCCTGCACTGCCACCCCTTCCCTCTCTTGCCACATCAGGCTCAAGGGATCCGTCTCCATCCATTCCTCCTTTGTCCTCCTCTTCCCCCATCCTCCGGCGCCTGCTCCGGACTGCTCTTACCCTCCTCTTCCTCCTTCCCCCGTTTGTCTCCCTGCTCGAGGAGAAGAGGAACCAGCCTCTTACCCTCCTCCTGCTCCCGTTTGTTTCCCTACTTGAGAGGAGCCCACTCTCCTTCCCCCTCCTGTCACGTTGGGCTTGAAGGATCCGTCTCCACCCATCCCTCCTGTCTCCTCTTCTCCCCAGCCCCCGGTGCCTGCTCCTGATTCCTTTCGCTCTCCTCCTCCTCCTCTTGCTTGTCTCCCTGCTCGAGCGGAGACTGCTCCGCCAGTCTCAGAACCTCTGCCGCTCCCTCCTTTGGATCCAGGCAACCCACCAACCCACTCAGCTCCACTCCCTATGTGTCCACTCTTCCCTTACCCTGCTTTATCAGCCTCAGACCCCTCCACCTCCTCTGCTTATCCCGTCACTTCCAAGCCATTCTATACACCCCCTTCTCCAGCTGCTGATGGTGCCCCTGCTAGGGCTGGGACGATAACTAACATACGGCAACACGTTCCCTGGAGCCCTACTGACTTAACTTCCTTTAAAGAGAAATCAGGTGGCTTCTCAAGAGACCTATATGGCATGATCAATTTTGTGGAAGCCACATTTCAAACCGCCCAGCCAGACTGGGCAGACCTTCGCACCATGTTGCCTCTCCTTTTCTCTGGAACTCCAGAAAATCCTCCTTGGAGCCCGAGAATATTACTCCAACCACATTGCAGGGACAGCCAGAGGTCTGGCTACAGCAGAGGCTGGCATTCCCTGGCCCGGGAACCCCGGTTGGTGTGTCACCAATGATGCCCAGTGGAAACACATAGAAGATATGAGGAAAAGCCTCACAGCTGGTATGAAATCTTCCATAGTTCGTACTAGCAACTGGGAACCAGTGGACGAGGTTAGGCAAGAAGAGAAAGAGCCCCCCACAGTCTTCCTCCAGAGGCTCAGGGATGCCATGCGCCTCCACACCCAAGGTGACCCAGACGCTGGAGAGTCTCAAGTGATCCTAAAGAAAATGTTTTTCACTAACTCTTGGCCAGACATTCGAGCCAAGCTCAATAAAATAGATGGGGGCATGAGTGCTTCAATGGAAGTTATGCTCACAGAAGCGCAAAAAGTGTACCAGCGCTGCCCAATTGCTAAGGCAACTCGCCAAGCCAAGGCTATGGCTGCAGCCATTCGGGTTCCGCACAGTCCCCAGTCCCAGGGCCACCCCTCAGGGCAGCAGCACTCTCCACAACAGAGGCAACAGCGCCCCCGTCTGGCCAAAGATGAATGTCGCATCTGCCATCAGAGGGTCCACTGGGGAAATGCCTGTTTACAGCATCAGCAAGCTTTCCTAGTCGACACCCCCAATCAGTGATCGTGCCCAAGGCCCAGGGACCCCTCACCCCTTGAGCCACGGGTCCAATTGCAAGTGGGGGGAAAAACCATGGATTTCCTTATCGACACGGGGTCAGCCATCACCTCCACGTCAGTTCCTTTGTCTCAGCCTGTCTCCCACCATCTCACTGTTGAGGGCGCGACCGGGTCCACCGTTGCTAAAGTGTACCAGCCTCTCCCTTGCCTCCTAGATGAGAACATTCAGCTTTCTGAAGAATTTCTCTATCTCCCTGAGGCGAAAGAGAATCTGTTAGGCAGAAGGTCTCTTTGTAAGCTTGGGGCTGTGATCTATTGTAACCCCGATGGCTCCATTCACACCCGTTTTCGCAATGCTGATTATTTCCATCTTGCTCGTGTCAAGCTCACAGTTTCCTCAGAGTTGCCCGGTGTCAACCCAGATGTTTGGGAGCGAGGAGTCCCAGGCTGTGCCATCAACGCTTGCCCTATCACCGTCACAGTGAAACCAGGCTCCCACCCAGTATGGGTCAAGCAGTTCCCCCGACCACCGGAAGAGAGAGCAGGTATCTCTGCAGCCATCAAGCACCTGCTGGCGCACAACATCCTCCGACCCTGCCGGTCCCTGTGGAACACTCCTGTCATGGGAATCAAGAAAGCAGACGGCTCCTGGCACCTGGTGCATGATCTCCGAGAAGTGAACAAGCGAATCAATGACGAACCTCAGCTGGTCCCAGACCCCTCACTGAGCCCTGACAACCACTGGCTCTCTGCCCTGGACCTAAAGGACAGTTTCTACACGATCCCCCTAGCAGAGGAATCGGGGCCCATCTTCTCTTTCTCATGGGCGCTTGGAGATGATGCCAGCAGGCCACAGCCCACCCAGACACCAACCCAATTCTGTTGGAACCGCCTCGCCCAAGGCTTCAAGAATTCACCTGTTTACTTAGGACAACAGTTGGCAGGAGATCTAGCTACATGGTACAAAGTCCAAACTTGCACCTCCAGGACTCCTGGTTCAGAGGCACTTCTATACCTGTAAACTCCAGGAGGCAGCCCAGGAGTGTCTGCTTAATTTAGCTGAGTGCCGGTCTGAAAGCAGCTCTCCTTAGGACAGTGCTTGGCTCTTTCCTGGGGAGCAGAAGCTGCTCGGGGCAGAGCTGTGCCACGTGCGCCCCTTGCTTAACTTGTAGTAATTTCAGGAAAACACTGAAAGCCCAGATGGGAGGTGCACAGGGCCTCTGCTGCTGCTGCCCTGATGTGAGACTGGCAAGCCCCTCCTGCCTGCCTGCCTCCCTCCTCCTCTCACGGGGTTCTAGCCTGCTGTCCTCTACCCATCCCTTCCCGCGCCAGTCCATGCTTCCTTTTTCAGTCCTGAGTGGGGGAGAGGAAAGGTGATGTGCAGAGGAAAGTGGCACATGCAGGGGGCTGAGGGAGAGGGAAGGAGGTCTAGTGGCTCCTCAAGACCTCCAGCCCAGCCAGGCCTTGGAGCAGGACAGGAACGTTGCTCAGGTTGCTTCTTGGCTCCGGTGTGAATGAGCAGGGGACTTTTAGGAACTGCTGTTCAGTCAGAGGAGGATTCGGGGGCTGAGTGGCTTTGGGTCCAGTTCTGGCCTTGTGGGCCCACCACATCCCTTCATGTCATGCCGTCTCCCACTCTCTCTCACGTCAGGCGCTCTGGTCCATCTCTGACAGGAGGCTCAACGTGGACTGTTTCTGTTCTGAAACCTTTATTGGCATATCAACATGATTTGCAATCAAAATTTACAATAGACACAGCAATTTGCATAACAACTGGACAATTAAAAGCAGGATATCAAGTTATTTAAATTCTGACAACGTTACTTTAAGAATCTCAGATAAATAACCAGCAACAGCTGCAGTCAGAGAAACACAAACATCACTCATGAACTTGGAAAGAGTAATATCAGAAGGGGTAAGATCAGAGAAAATCCAAGAAGTAAGGTAATGATTACGAATATCAAGGTGTACTGGACAAAAAAAGAGAATGTGAGACAAAAAATCAGGAGACTCGTGACAGAAGGGACAGAGCCTTTTCTCCCGTGGAATATTTAAAAAGCGGCCAGAATGGACTGCCGAAGGGAAAATGTTAAAACGAGCTAACATAAAGGCTCGTCTATGTAATGGGTTGGTTAATGTATAGAAATAACTAGGTGCATGATCAAAAGATGGGGCCAAACCAAAAGAAAGAGAAGAACAAATAGGATTAAGGTTATTACTTAGATAATTGAATTCGGATGATAAAAGCTTGCCTTTTATCAATGAATATGCTCTAGAAAGACTCATATCTGCCAGGGATTCTAATGGAAGATCAAGAGAAGCAAGTTTGTTGTCTATCAAATGAAACCAAGAAAAAAAATAAGAGTCTCTTAACAAATCATATAAAAGGGAACCAAAATGAGAATTTAAAAACAGTTTAAGCCAAAATTTAAAAGTAAGTAACCAGGCTGTGGTTGTTGGAAGATGTACACCTAGTTCTAAAATAATTGTGGAAACACGAATTGAATTTGGGATCCCTAGAATTCTACGAAAAAAGATGCTGCAATCTGATCAATATCCTTGTTGATTACTTTAATCCATATTGGGGCACCATAAAACAAATGGGAGAGAATTTTGGATTGAAAAATCTGAATAGCAGCAGGGACATACTGGTTACCTTCATTATAAAAAAATTTTGAAATTGCTTTGAGTTGGGGAGAGAGAGACGAAGTGATAACTTTCTTATGAAAAGACCAGGAGAGTTTATAATGAAATATAAGACCCAAATATTTATAAGACTGGACTTGTTTTTATATATTAGGGCCTATCATCCATGTTATAGGAGACCAAGTGCGAGAAAATACCATAATTTGGGTCTTATTTGAATTAATTGTTAGATCATTAAGTTTACAATACTCCTGAAATGTAGCTAAGATGCAGCAAAGTCCAGATTTAGTTAGAGAATAATATTGCATCATCTGCATATAAAAGAGTAGAAACAGGGACCCCATTTAAAACCGGAGTAGAATGGATAGAAGAAGAAAGAAAAGAAGGTAAATCAGATAAAAATAAATTAAATAATAAAGGAGCAAGGATACATCCCTGGCGGACACCATTGTGAATGGGGAATCTGTCAGTGAGAGTATTGGAATTTGGTATCCTAACCTGACAAAAATTCTGGGAGTGTAATTGACGAAGCAGAAATAACAAACGCAGGTCTATTCCCCATTTAAGTAATTTGGACCATAGAAGGGCTCTATTTACAGAATCAAAGGCCCCTTGGAGATCAACAAATGCAGCGTATAGATTAGCTTTATTGTAAATAAAATACTTCTCTGCTAAATAAGTCAATGTAAAAATATGATCAAGGGTAGAAGCTCCTGCCCGAAAACCAATCTGTTCCTTTCCGGGGAGATTTTTAGAAATTGCCCAGGAAGAGAGTTTTGTTAAAAGGTACTTTGAGTACAATTTCCCAATATTTGATAATAAACTTATTGGGTGATAATTTGAGGGTAATGAAGGGTCACCTTTTTTAAACTGGAATAAGAATAGATGTCAACCAGGCATCTGGAAAACGACCAGTGGCATTAACCAAGGTAAAAAAAGATGCAAGTGGTTCCGCCCACCATTTGGGATTGTTGGTCAAGGTCTCATTCAGAATGTTATCGGGCCCAGGAGCTTTACCAGGTTTTAAAGAAAGAATTAACTCATATATTTCATTAGGGGAAACTGGAGGCCACTCCAAAAGATCCTGTGGAATATTACTGGAAGGTTGTACTGGGGACAAAGATGAAATTTTTTTGAAAAAAAGTCAACCCAAGTGACTGCAGAAATAGGTGGAAGCAAATTTGGGATTAAATGAGATGATCTGGAAACTAAAGACCAAAAGGCCTTTTGATTATGGGAAATAATTGCAGAGTGTAATTGATCCCACTTATGCAGGGCATACTGATGTCTTTTCTCATCAAATAAATCAAGGCATGTTCTGCGTAAATAAAAATAGTCTCTTAAAAGAGATGGAATTGGATGAGAACGAATGAAAAAAAAAGGGAGCGTATTTGTTTTTTTAATTTCCAACCGTCAGCATCAAACCAAGACTTGTGGTCAAAAGAAGCCCTTGCTGGCTGAGAGGAACTGGAGGAGCTAAGAAAATTAACTAGAGAATCAATTAAAGAATTGTAGTCTCTTATAGCTGAGGATGAAGAAGAAGGGAAAAAAAGGTTTCTGATAAGAACAGCAGTCTCCGAGTGACAAGTCCACTGGGAGAAAGCTTGCTGTGAAATAGAAGACCATTTATAAGATCGACTGGGGTTAGAAGAGAGTGAGGAAAAGTGGGAAACGTCATGGGGAAAAGAAAATGTTAATAAAAGTGGAAGATGATCTCCCTCAGAACGATGGCCCACTAAGAAGTCAGATAGAAATGGTAAGAGATCAGGGGAAACAAGGGCATAGTCAATAACACTCGGGCCTCTCACTGAAAAATGGGTAAACTCTCCTGGGATATCGTTACCTCTAGAGCCATTTAATACAACTACATTAGCAGAAGCACATAAGTCAATAAAGGAAGCAGCATAACTATTACAGGTTGAATCTTTGGAAACCCTTGGAAAATAAAACCAAGGAGGAATTTGGTCATCTGTAACCCAATGCATATGTTGGACTAGCGCAGTATTACTGGGGCCTATTCTAGTATTGAGGTCCCCTGTTAGTACCAACAAAGCAGAAGGAAAAGCTTTTAAATTTTCTTCTATAACTTTTTCAAGAGATTCCCATAAATTGGAGGGAGTAATGGCTGCAGGGGGGATATACACATTAAACAACAAAATTTTAAAACTATTAATCTGCAAAAGAAAAATTTGAAAATATAAGGATTGAATCGGGATATGGGAAAAGGAAAAAGGCAATGATAGCTTTACAAAACAACAAAGTCCAACACATGGACGTCCCAAATTATTGTTTTTAAAAGCAGGTAAATGTTAGGGAATGTAGCCAGAAATGGTCGGGGAAGACAAAGACCATGTCTCCTGTAATAAAATTTTCAGATAATGGATAAAATCTTTATCTGAAGCTTTTCTGGACCACCCCGAAATGTTCCATGAGATCAAGGAAATAGTCATAGCATTTTGCGAAAGGGGGGAACAGCAATCAGTTAGTCAACAGGGGAAAGGAAGAGCAGTATGACTATTAGAGGAAGCTTGAGGGGGACGAGATACCTCTGGCTGAGTTGTAATTGAAATAAGGGAATGGTTCTGGGTGTCTAAAGGGGGTCCAGATGTAAATTTATTAGTCACATTGTCTTTTTCCATACTAGAACCAATAAAACCAAAATTTAAAGGCGGGGGATATTGAGAGGTAGCATCGATTAAACGAAAAGAATCAGATAAAGAACTTTTCTTAATAATACAAGTAGGGAAAAGGGATGTATGTGGGAGGGGCATAGGATTAGGGTTAGAGGGGATGACTGGGGGAGATAAAACATCATTTGGAATCAAAGTATCAGTAGGGATTTCTAGATTCAACATAATAGGCATAGGAGAAGGCTGACTAAAACAAGGATCATTCGACTCTGCAGAAAAATTTGACAACAATTTTTTCTTTTGTGAAGATACACTTTCTGGATTAGCAGCCTCCAGAGGACGAGGGAGGGGAGATAATTTGGAAGCAGACAAGGAACAATCCAAAAGGGAAATAGGAGAGGGACCATTCTTTGCCAAGCAGGGAGACCGTACTGACACAGGAACGTCCAAGTTTCCTCCTTGGAAAAAGTTTTAGATGGAACAAGTTTAGTTACAATAGTGTCACGAAAATAGCGATGGGCAGATATGCCTACTTTCTGGAGAGATCTGGTGGTGGCAAATAAAAGTCTCGGAATATATGAAGAACGAAATTCCAGGAGGAGACGAAAAGGGCGACGAACAGAAGATAGATGAACTAAATTCCATAAATCCACCTTAAAAACAGGAATGTTAAGTAAGGTGGCTAGATGTCTTCTGGCCAAATGAATTTTAGACCAGTCTGGGTGTCTCCTGGGAGCCAGATGATCGAAGAATAGCACAGCTGCAGAGGCTTGATAAACAAGCTGGCTTGGATGTTGCATCAAGATTGCAGAGTCGAGCTTGGTATGAGATGTTGAGGCTAAAGTAGGATGTCTCATCTCCGTTGCAGATTGAGAGAAAATATTAACAAAAAAGTTTGATAACTTAGAAATTATTTGGTGTTGCTCCTTTAAGAGGCTCAATATATGGGAAATCTGAGAAAATATAGATGATACCATCTGGGCCGTCAGTTGAGAGTATTCCTTAAGCTTCATGAGTAATTCACAAGGCTTTCCATCAACCATTTGTGCACTCCCCTCAATCTGAGATGACTGCTGAGTTTCCAGCAGAGGTTGTTCTTTCGAAGGGGCAGACATAGGCTGGAAACACTCTTGCAGAGACGACTGGCTCAGAGAGAGTTCTTTAGAAGTAGAATTGGAGGAGGACAGAAACTTCTCTAATTTAGTTTCAGAGAAGGTAATAATGACTCAAGGTCAGGACTTGGCGGAGAAAGAGCTCTTTTATGCCTCATTTGGGAAGATAGATTAGCCGTAGTTATAAACACAATTGAGCTCTGCACAAGGAAATGGCGGACAGATAACTGCAACTGACGCATTGTAAACTTAGGCACTTGAAGTCTAAAAAAGCAGAAAAATGCTGGGGAAAAGTTCCTTAGTTCATGAGCAATCAAAAAGGAGACAAAAAACTCTCTAATTTGACAGGAAAAAATAAAACAAAGTACAGTTACCGGAGCTCCAAATTCCAACGTCCTGTGGCTTGGACTCTCCCACGTGACCCCGCCAACATGGACTTGTAGCAGCTCTCGGGGGCTTCAGCTGGGGGGTCTTTCCCAGCCCTCTCTGGAAGTGCTGCTAAGGACTGACTCGGGCCCTTCCGTGTGCAGAGCTCCTCAATGAACTGTGGCCTCCATTTAGGTTCAGTAACAAATTGTCCAGCCCCTCAAAGGGGCTGCTGCAGCACTGTGTCAATAAAGATCTTCTTTCTCAAAAATCTTTTAGCTGCATTAGCCATATTTATTCTTCCCAGAAGTGAATTATTCAGAAAGTTGCATTGGGGAAAGTGGGATTTAAAGCCTTTGGGTGGCTTCAGTCTTGGTCTGCAGGGCTGGCTCCAGGACCCTTGGTGGACTCCACTGTGTGGGTCTCCTCCAAGCTGGACCCCTCCCCTGGAGTTCATGGAGGGGAGTCTCCTTGCTGGATGTGATGTGGCAGAGAAGAGGCGACACTGCTGTGTATTAACACACATGTTCTGGAGACATGTGCGTTGCGCATTCACACATGCCCCCAAAAGATGCATGTCTAGCAAACCTGGAGTCTTTGGGCATGAGGCACACAGTCACCATAAGAATAAAAGGATAAAAGGGGGATGAGAAATAACCCCCCTGCAAGCAACTGAGGGCCCAATCCTATCCAACTTTCCAGTGCTGGTGCAGCTCCTAGGCGAGGGAACAAATGTTCCCTTACCTTGTGGAGGCCTCCATAACTACCCTCCCACCACACACCCCATTGCATGGCTACACCACCCCATTGGCATGGCTATACCAGAGCTGGGAAGTTGGATAGGATTGGGCCCTCATTTGCTCAGAAATTCATGACTAAACGCAGTGATACCAAGTAACAAGAGTGTGCTATTGTAAATGAAAGAAACAGTAGATGATTTTTAAATGTAATTGTCAACGTTATTTGATTTTCTCTGTAAATGGCTTTGTGGAATTTTTTGTTGAAAAGCCCAGAACCGGGAAGGAAAAGAGATGGAGCTGCTGCGAATCTTTTGCCCAGGCCCAGAATCTTCCAGCCTGTCCTGCGCTAGACAGACCTTGCTTGGAATCCTGGCTCCGGTTTTAGGCACCATGTTTTAAGGACACAGATGAGCTGAAGGAAGACCTCAAAAGGTGGTGAAAGGTCCAGAAAGGCAGAATTCCTGCAAGGACCAGTTAAAAGAGCCTGCAGAAGGGGAAGGGGTAGACTTTAGCCAGGTGATTCCCACCTGTTTTAGCATGGGGACCCACTTTTTAGAAATGACACTCTAGCAGGACCCACCTAGCTTTAAAAAAGTCAATTTACGAGGTGCTCAAGGATCTGTTTTTATACTCTTTGCTATGGTGGGGAGGAGAGAACCACCTTCAGGAGCATTTGTTGATCTCCACATTCATCAGAGTGGGACCATTCTGGTGGCCTTGTGTTCCCCTTTGCCTGGCCTTCTATAAGAGCCAAGGCACAGTCACCTACTCATGAGTAAATACCTGCACATGGCTCATTTTGCTTTCCATAAGACTCAATACATTTTTTTCCTTTTATTAATAAATAACATGATACAAAATATATGATTTTAGTGCATAATAATAATAACATAAGAACAGCCCCACTGGATCAGGCCATAGGCCCATCTAGTCCAGCTTCCTGTACCTCACAGCGGCCCACCAAATGCCCCAGGGAGCACACCAGATAACAAGAGACCTGCAAGGCTTCCTGGGAATTGTAGTTAAGAACATAAGAACAGCCCCACTGGATCAGGCCATAGGCCCATCTAGTACAGCTTCCTGTATCTCACAGCGGCCCACCAAATGCCCCAGGGAGCACACCAGATAACAAGAGACCTCATCCTGGTGCCCTCCCTTGCATCTGGCATTCTGACATAACCCATTTCTAAAATCAGGAGGTTGCGCATACACATCATGGCTTGTACCCCATAATGGATTTTTCCTCCAGAAACTTGTCCAAAACCTTTTAAAGGCGTCCAGGCCAGTCGCCATCACCACTCCTGTGGCAAAGAGTTCCACAAACCAACCACACGCTGAGTAAAGAAATATTTTCTTTTGTCTGTTCTAACTCTCCCAACACTCAATTTTAGTGGATGTCCCCTGGTTCTGGTGTTATGTGAGAGTGTAAAGAGCATCTCCCTATCCACTCTGTCCATCCCCTGCATAATTTTGTATGTCTTAATCATGTCCCCCCTCAGGCATCTCTTTTCTAGGCTGAAGAGGCCCAAACGCCATAGCCTTTCCTCATAAGGAAGGTGCCCCAGCCCCGTAATCATCTTAGTCGCTATATAAGGAAAGAAAAAAAAGGAAAAAGTGAAACAACACAAGTGAGAGAGAAATAAGAAAAGTGACAGAAGAAAAAAACTATACAAAGACTATACAAAAACTATACAAAAAAAGGTTTCCAAATATAAAAAAATTTATTAACATAAAATTGTCTTCTGTATGCAACAGATTCAAATATAGATAGCACCAGGAGATCTTCCCTCCATTGGGTGATAGTGGGTGGGCATTTGTCCTTCCAGGATTTAAGTTCTGTAAGTCTTTCTGCAACTGTCAGGGTGCAGAGAGTCCATCTTTGTTGTCCTTCAGAAAGTTTCCATAAGGTTGGAATATAATTCAAAAGAATATACATATCTATAAAGAACACTGATTTCTCCAAAACCTGATTGATGCTACTAATGACCTCTATCCAAAAAACTTGTATACAGGTCTAATCTTGTTATATACAGATTTTTTTATACACAGATTTGACTCAACACAAATGGCCCCTGCAAATGAGAAGGAATGTGCTGATCCCTGGAGAAGGGGAAAAATGCACCCCTTTAAAATTACAGATTTAAAAACTGCTTTTCTTACTGTTGTAGAGACAGTCATGCAAGGGATTACAGATATAACCTAATTATCCACAGATTCCACAGATTTTTCTATCTCAATGTGAGGAGAAAGCCCTTTAAAGGAAAACAGTCATTTACAATGCTTAAAGGGAGAGAGGGCAGCCAGCTGACAATCCATCAATTAGGCAAGTGACCTCTCCCAACCCTCTGAACACTTAAAAGAAATATAATCCTTTCTAAGTGCCTGGGGAGAGACTGATTGATTGTCTTCTTAATGACTCTATCTTACATCACAAAGGTCAGCAAGGCTGTTTTTATATCACATGCCTGTTGACCTTTTCAAAGAATTCTATAAGGTTCGTGAGGCTAGACTTACCCTTACAGAAGCCATGCTGACTCTCCCTCAGCAAGGCCTGTTCGTCTTTGTGTTTTGAGATCCTATCTTTGATGAGGCATTCCACCATCTTACCAGGTATAGATGTTAGGCTGACCGGCCTATAGTTTCCCGGGTCCCCCCTCTTTCCCTTTTTAAAGATAGGCGTGACATTTGCTATCCTCCAATCTTCTGGCACCGTGGCCGTTTTGAGGGACAAGTTGCATATCTTAGTCAAGAGAACAGCAACTTCATTCTTCTGTTCCTTAATAACTCTTGGGTGGATGCCATCTGGGCCCGGTGACTTATTGATCTTTAATTTGTCTATTAGGTCTGTAATGTCTTCTCTTTTAACCTCTATCTGACTTAATTCCTTGGTCAGGAGGGGCTGTTCAGGCAGAGGTATCTGCCCGAGGTCTTCTGCCATGAAGACAGACGCAAAGAACTCATTTAATTTCTCTGCCATCTCTAAGTCTCCTTTTATCTCCCCTTTCCCTCCCTCACCATCCAGAGGGCCAACCGCTTCTCTGGCGGGTTTCCTGCTTCTAACATATTTGAAGAAGCTTTTATTATTCCCCTTAATGTTGCTGGCCATGTGTTCCTCATAGTCTCTCTTGGCCTCCTGTATCACCTTCTTACATTTCTTTTGCCACAGTTTATGTTCCTTTTTATTCTCCTCATTAGGGCAAGACTTCCATTTACGGGAGGGCTTCCTTGCCCTTTACGGCCTCTCTCATCAAAGACAGGATCTCAAAACAAATAGACGAACAGGCCTTGCTGAGGGAGAATCAGCCTGGCTTCTGTAAGGGTAGGTCTTGCCTCAGGAACCTTTTAGAATTCTTTGGAAAGGTCAACAGGCATGTGGATGCGGGAGAACCCGTGGACATTATATATCTGGACTTTCAGAAGGCGTTTGACATGGTCCCTCACCAAAGGCTACTGAAAAAACGCCACAGTCAGGGAATTAGAGGACAGGTCCTCTCGTGGATTGAGAACTGGTTGGAGGCCAGGAAGCAGAGAGTGGGTGTCAATGGGCAATTTTCACAATGGAGAGAGATGAAAAGCGGTGTGCCCCAAGGATCTGTCCTGGGACCGGTGCTTTTCAACCTCTTCATTAATGACCTGGAGACAGGGGTGAGCAGCGAGGTGGCGACCTTTGCAAGGGAGGGCACTGGGATGCAGGTCTCTTGTAGTCTTGTGTGCATCTGGTGGGCCGCTGTGAGCTACAGGGGGCTGAATTGGATGGGCCAAGCTTGGCCTGCTCCAGCAAGGGCCAGGCTGCCTGTCTGATGAGCGAGCACGTGCAGCCTGGGCCAGAGGGAAGCGGGGGAAGCGCAGCCTCCGTGGGGCTCTTCTGCCCCCAGCTGGAGGCTGCCGGAGTCTTGATGCAGCGAGGCCAGCGTGGAGAGGAGAGCGACGAAGAGCCCCGTGCCCCGTCCTAACGCCCGCCCGCCTGCCGCAGCCCTGCCCTGGTCCTCCCGGACGAGGAGCGCACCCCCGCCCTGCTGCCCCCGCCGGGACGGAGCCCTGGAGGCGCTGCAGCCCGAGCCCTGCCGGGGAGGGCAGCGAGTGCAGGGCGGGCTGGACGGCCGTGCCGCGGCGCTCGGGAGCGAGGCGGGGGGGTGCAGGCGGCCTGGAGCTCCTCCTCCCCCCGGTAAGGGCGATGCCGCGAGGACGCCTCCGCCTCGGCCCCTCGCACCCGGCCCTGCACCCTCCCGCCAGGCGGTGCGCGTCCTCCTCGGGGTCTCGCCGGCGCTCCGCGCTTCGCCCGGGACAGGGAAGGCTCCTTCTCCCTTCTGGGGCGGGGCTTCTGGCCGGGGCAGGCTGCTGTTCGGCCTGCCCTCGGCTGCCGGTCCCTCCCCGAAGCCCCGCCCCTCCCGGCCTGCACGGGAAGCTCCCCGTCGGCGCGCGGGCCGTCGCTGCCGCGCCCCGTCTGCCAGTCCGGCCCCGGCCTGGCCCGCCCCGCCGCCCCCACCCGGACACCCAGCGGAGGCTGCAGCGCCCCCGAGCACCGCAGACTGGCCTGGGCGCCCCGCCCGGCACCCGGGATCCAGCCAGTGCCCCTGAACGGGGAGGGTCCCGCCGCCGGCCCCTCCCGCAAGGCCCCCTCCAGAGGGCGGCCGCCCACCTGGCGCCAGCGCCAGCCCCGCTTCCCGGGCGACCTTGGCCAGAAGGGCCGGCCAGCAAACATGTGCTCGGTGCAGAGCTCAGAATGATGCCCGACACGCCCGCTTTTTAAAAAGTGCAGATTGGGGGGGAACCTGATCCGCCACCCCACCCCCCCACCAAGCCTCTATCTACTCCCTGGGATCAGATTCTGTAGCTCCCTCCCCCAAACAAAATCAAATTAAGTAAGTAAATAAATGAGTCCCTTATCGGTTAGAGACACTGCGGTGGGCGAGGTGGGTCAGTTACTCTCCCCCTGCTAAATATAAGAGGAGTCCCCTTGAAGAAGTGCCTCTTTACCTGTTAAGCAGAAGCAGCTTTTACATGAAGAGAGCTGACTCATATTAACACCTTATTGGTTCCATGCGGTATCATAACAACATCTCATTGGCTCTCAGAACAATCAGTTTCATAGGCCAGTTTTGAGTTAAGCAAATCCACTTTTTGTTCCTTAAGGCTGTTGTGTTTTTGTTTTCCGGTTAATTGGCTATAACTTTTGATAGAATACAGATATTCCAATGTGGTTTGTTTCATTGCATTCTGCATTAAATTACCTTTCCAATGATATATGACATGATGGTATTATTCATACATACCAAGATTTTCACAATTTTGGCCACTAGCGTCAAGCTCAGCTTGTTGCCCCCTAAAGCTTGTTGCCCAGTGCAACTGCTGCCCTCTGCACCCCCTTAGCTATGCCACTGGGGCCAGTGCTGCCAGGACTCCCAAGCACACACACCCCCCCCCCAAACGGCTTAGGGCTCGATCATTGCTTCTCTCACAGCATCCCTCAAGGCAGAGCTGGAGCAGTGGGCGGGCAGTGAAGGACCTCACCCCTCCACCCGCCAAGCCAGCTCTTACATTCCACCAAAGTTCTTAGAGCTCAGCAATCCCCCAGCAGCCTAGGCCAATGTTTCTAAACTGGGACAGGATGCGCTAGTGCATCACAGCAATTTTTGGTAGGTTGCAGTCTTTGAAACAATTTTTTTAAAAACCCTTTGCAAGCACCCAGATTGGTTTGTGGACAGAAAGCTGGAGCATACCGATGGCAGGAGGGTCACAACCCCGAATTACAATGTCCCATTTTCAGACTTCCTCTAGGAATTGGGATACCTGCATCACGTGGAACCCCATTCCAGCCTTTGCCCGGCCTGGAAATCCCTCACTGCACCTCTCGCTCTCCAGGTCAGTCTTCTGGGTACCCTGGAAGGACTGCAAAGGGTGGGGGGAACAGTCCTTGATCCCCCTTTCTAAGGAGTGGCAGATGTCCACACACACAAACAGGCAGTCACTGGAGCACAGGATCCAGATTATTAACGATTATTATTAATCAAATTCTGCTTTCTATATATATATATATATTTCTCTAGTGAATCATGATAATTTTAAAAGTAGGTCCTTGTGCTAAATGTTTGGGAAGCACAGGCCTAGTGTGGTCCCCTCCCCCCCATACAGCCTCTCCTCAGACAGGAGCGCCAGTGCCTAGAGGACCTCAAGGACACGAGAAAAGCCCTGCCATGAGACCATGTAGTCCACCATAAGAAGAGCCCCGATAGATCAGGCCAAAGGCCCATCTAGTCCAGCCTCCTGTATCTCACAGCGGCCCACCAAAAGCCCAAGGGAGCACACCAGACAACAGACACAACATGCGTCCATGTGCCCTCCCCTGCAACTGGCAGAGGCAGCCTACCTCTAAAACCAAGAACTTGCACATACCTACTATGACTCCTGTAACCTGTAATGAACTTTTCCTCCAGAAATCTGGCATCCAGACAAGATGCCATCGCTACTCCGTGGCAAGGAGTTCCACAAACTAATTACACACTGGGTAAAAATATTTTTTTCTGTCTGTCCTAAGTCTCCCAACTGTCCCCTTGGTTCTGGTGTTATCCAAGAAGGAAAAAGTCTCTTCTCTATCCACTCTGTCCATCCCCTGTATGATTTTGTATGTCTCAATCATGTCCCCCCTCGGGTGCCTCTTTTCAAAACTGAAGAGGTCCAAACGCCATAGCCTTTCCTCATCAGGAAGGTGCCCCAGCCCCGTAATCATCTTAGTCGCTCTCTTTTGCACCTTTTCCATTTCCACTATGTCCTTTTTGATGTGGTGACCAGAACTGGACACAATACTCCAGGTGTGGCCTTACCATTGATTTGTACAACAGTATTACAATATTAGCAGATGCCTTGGGAGCCCCCAAGACAACTAGATGATCCCTGCCTCCAGCTGCACTGGAGCTGCAGGACTTTCCTTCCTCGTCCCTCTGCAGCAGTCCCCCATCCGAATGTTTCATGCACCCTGGTGACCACTGTTCCTCTCTTGCTCATGTCAACCAGCTGCAGCAAACCCACTTCTTGAAGACAGCCAATCTTGGTCCTCCAGCAGGGGTGCTGCCTCTGCCCCCGGGGAAGGCTGCACATTGATAGGCAGTACTCCAGTGGGGGGCAGGAGCACAGCAGCAAGGAGCTTCAGACCCCAGGCCTGCTCTGGTCTTTCTCCTAGCAAGAGTCAGCTGCCTTGCAGGAGATAAGCCCCTGGTTTAATCCAGCAGTCATCCAGAGAGGCTTGGAAGCTCAGTGTGTTTAGCCTGGAGAAGATGAAGGGGAGATAAAACAGGCATCTTTGTGCAGCTGGCATAGTTCTCACCCCAAAAAAGGGGAGAACTTGCTCTCAGAGTCCTGGGACCAAAGCACACTGGAACTTCAGGGCAGATTCAAAGTGGACAGGAGGAATTTCCCTGGCACTGGCACAGTCCTCCCCCTACAGTCCTGCGCTCTTCCTCATTGGAGGATTTCAAGCAGAGGCTGGAGGCAGGTATGCTGATTAGAGAGTGGGGCTAGATGGCTCTCTTTTTGACCCTTCCATTCTGCACTGCCTTTTGGCTCTGTCCTCTGCTTGGAACAATCTCCCCCAAACCCCCTCCCAGTCCTTGGCCCTGGATATTAACACATCACCCCACCTTCTGCTCCCCCTCCCCCAGGCAGACAGGCTGGCAGAAAGAGGGCCAGAGCATGCCCATCAGGATAGAAATCGTCAAATGCACTTTAGGGGATAAAGGCAGTTCGGTGAGAGGAGCTGCTTGCCTGGGCTGGGCAGTAGTTCACACAGGAGACTTGGGCGTTTCAGCAGGCGACAAGCTGAACCCGAGTTGCCCGCGTGTAGGGTGACAGGAGAGACGAGCAATGCAACTCTGAGCTGCATCAGGATGCCTATTTCTAGAAGCCCAGGACTGCTGAATTCAGCCATTGTCAGACCTGCTCGCATGTGGGTCCTTCAAGAGTGATACTGACTGGTGCAGGGCCAGAGAAAGACTGGAATGGGGAGGAGGCTGGAGGAACGGCTGCGGCGGGCACCTACAGGCTGGAGAAGAGATGGCAATGAGAATCCTAAGTATCTGAGGCGCTGGCCCCCAGAAGAGGAAGCAGATTTGTTCTTGGTTGCTCCAGAGGACAGGACCAGTGGGCTTAAACAACAGGAAATTTGAACTGAACCCAAGAGCTTCTCACTTGACAGTGCAACTATTTCAGTCAACAGGAAGTGGCCTCCCTGTCTGGAGTTCTTGAAACAGGTTGCAGAACCACCTAGCATAGCAGGGAGGTTGCAGGTTGGGAAGAGGGTGGAACTAGATGACCTTGCAGAACCCTTTCACTTCTATGCACTTTGGATTGTAAAGTGCTACGCCCTCGAATCCAGGGAAGCAAAACTCCCTGCTCCCACACGTTCTGTCCTAAAGCAGAGGCTGGCAGACCATTTGGGCAAAGGGGCTCTACACTCAGTGATGGCATCATGTCATTGTCGTCAAATTTCCAGGCTACCAGAAACAGCCGCATGGGACTCAGCTTGGGAGGCAGAGCAGGCGGCTCTCCCATGCCCTGTATGGCATGTGGCAAATTGAGTGGGATCTCCCTGCAGGCCAGATGAAAGGGGGTGGAGTAAATCCAGCCTGTGGGGCATAGGTTGTCCTAGACCTAGAGGCTTGTCACCCTCCATTAGGTGCTCAGAGCCACCAGCCACTTCCTCTGCCACCACTTGATCCACGCCAGCCAGCTTGAATAACCAGCCTTGTTTATTTACATGTTAAAGAAACAGAAGGATTAACATACAGGAAGATGAAATGGAGCCCTGGCAGAGAGCCAGGGCAGGAGGAACAAGAGCAAAAAAAAGGAACAGTAAAAAATGAGACAACTCGTGTATACAAGTTCAACATAAAAAAACCTCAGATAGTGTGCCCCCTGCAACATCCCGGGGGGTGAAGGAACAGGCTGCCCCTCACTTCCGCTCAGACACCATTCACAGTTGGGCTGAGTCCAGACTGCGGGGAAACTCACCAACAGGGAAAAGAAATAAATAAGTGATCCTCAGGAGGCGAGGAAGAGGCCCCTCCTGCCCCGCCAGTCTCGTCTCGTCTCGTCTCTGCTCGGGGCCTCCAGTCCAAGCGGCCGGGGCACAGGCCCCTCTGGGGAGGGGGCCTCACAAACCAAATCTGTTAAATGCCTTTATAAAAACCACAAGTTTCTTCTTTTGCGTCAACCAAAACAGCAACATGTGTCCCCCACCTGGCAGCTGAGGCAACTGTACAGAGCCAGGGTGCCCCCCGCCCGCCCCACGCCACGGCACAAACACAGCAGGGCCAGCACTGGGCCCACGGTCCGAAGCAGGAAAGGGGGCGGCCGCCAGTGGCCCCCTTCCCTGTAGGCCTGGCTGCGGAAGGAGGGTGCCCCCAACCTGCCCGTGCAGTCCTCCTCGCCAGTTCTGGTCCTGCAGAACCGCCTCCCACCTGCGGCCTGCCCGTCCGCTCCAGCCGTCGTTGGCCTGCCTAGCTGGAGTCTGAGTCGCTTGTGTCCGAGGAGGAGGAGGAGGAGCTGGAGCTGCTCGAGTCCGAGCTGGAGCTGCTTGCGCTGAGGCGGGAGACAGCCACCTGCTGGGCAGACTCTGGCTTCTCATTGGCTGCAGAGAAGGAAGAGGAGTCAGGGCTGGGAGCAAAGGCCCGGACAGAAGGCCAGTGATGAACAGGCTGCTCACCCACCACAGCCTCCACCAGGCCAGACTCACCCTTCTTAGGGGGCTTCTTGGCAGAGTTCAGCTGCCCGCTGACGTCCTGCAGCCGCTTCTCCAGCTCGCGCTTCTTCTCCAGGGCCAGCTCCTCCTTCGTCTTACCCACCGGCTTCTTCAGGGCTGCTCCACAGACAAAGAGCAACAATGCTCAGCCCAGAACCTGCTCAGGTCTCAACAACCCCACATCTTGCCTCCCTGGTTCACAACCTCCTGGCCCCCCAATGTTCACCCTATCTTCACAGTGGAGGAGGAGCTGCCTGGTCAAGCCAGCTGCTCCAGTGCAGACAAGTTCTGCCTTCTCTGCAATGAAGACTGCTCACCTGTTCTGCCCCCCCCACCCCCACCCCAGGCAAGGCCTTGCCTCCAGCCCACAGCTTCTTGCAGATCAATCACCTGCAAAATCACTGAGGGGGTGACAAGGTATGTTAAGAGCGTAGATACTTTAAAGGGGCAGCAAGTAACTAGTTCAGGGGTGTCAAACCTAAGGCCTGCGGGCTGAACGCGACCCTCAGAAGCAATTTATCTGGCCTCTCTCATATTTTGAAAAAAGAGATTTGCTGCACATTTTCTCTTTTGCCATTTGCAGCTAATGAGTTTCTAACAAAGTGCTTCCTTCTGATCAGCTGTGTTATGATGTCACTTCTGGCCCTCAGCAAGTGCCATAAATGGTAACTTCAGCCCCTCTGTGTGCGATGAGTTTGACACCCCTGGTCTACTGCCTCATGGCTGTGAAGCTGTGCTGCACAAGACCTGCACAATGTGTGTGATATTCTGAAAAGCCAAAAGGTCAAGGGCAGAATTTCCAGGGGGCCAAACTCTTCCTGTCGCTCTCCGTGCCCAGCCATGCTAGGATGCTGGAAACCAAAACCAGCCACAGAATGAAGTACGCTTGGCGTAGAATAACAACGGGAGACTTCAGGAACTGGCCTGTCCAGAGAAGACAAGTCTTATACATTCACATGATGGCGGGGGGGGGGGGTTGTGTGCCCAATCCACGATCCCCAAGGCCAATCCTTCATCCACACCCCTTTCCCCCTCCCCCCATGGCTACTCAAAGGGAGCACGCAGGAGAAAGCAGAGTAAGCCAGACTCTGCCACAAGAGTCAACCCACACGCCCCAGAGAAGGGGCAGGAGCACCCCAACTGCCGGGTCGTGAATCAAGCTGAGCCACTCCCCAACCGAGGACAGAAATCAGCCCCTTCGGCTTCGTGTTCCAAGTTGCACCATGCAGTGCCCAGCCGGAGGCACCTGCCACATGCCAGGAGCTGACTCTGCATCACTGCACACCTGTACAAGCTCTCCTTCCGCAGTGATTACTGGAGCAGCTCTTGCTCCCAACTCTCCATTTCCTCCACCCCATAAGCCACCACCGTGGGGCCCTTCATCTGGGGTCCACAGACAAGCTAAACCTGTTGTGTAAAATACCGGTTGTGTATTTTCTCAGGGAGGCTGCACAGCTTTCATGAGGGTCTCTAGACCTACTACTCAGAAAGGGCTGCAGGGACCTTCTCTGTCGGGGCTGCAGGGCCTCCCCAGCACACTCACTCTCGCTGTAGGGCTTCCGAGGCTTCTTGCGCAGGCACGACAACACGTAGCGCTCCAGTTCCCGCAGCGTGGAGGGCTTCAGCGTCTCAAAGTCGATCTCAATCTCCTCCGGGTTGGAGTCGCGCAGAGAGGGCTCCCGCGACTGGATGATGTGCACCACCCGGCCCAGCTTCTCCCCCGGCAGCTTGTTGATGTCCAGGCTGAGCTGGCGCTTCTCGTCGTAGGTCATGGGCTTGCTCTCCTCCTCCTCCTCCGAGTCATACAGCAGGGGAGGCGGGGGAGGCAAGGCCCTGGGGCCAGCCTTCTTGGAGTTCCTAGGCAGAAAAGGGACCCAACTCATCGTGGTGCTGCACAGCCTGACCCAACACTACTACCTGCCAGGACTGTCCCTGGCAGAGAACCAAACAGCCATAAAATACGCCCCCTACTCACTTGCTGCTGTTGCTGCCACCACCAGCGGCTTTCTTTGACTTCTTCAGCTGCGCCTGCAGCGCCCGGGCCTCCTCGTCTGCCCCTTTGCCTTTCCGCTTCTCTGCCTTCTTCTTCTTCCTCTTCTCCTTCCTGTCCCGCTTCTTCTTGGGCTTGGAGACAGGGCCCTGGGAGAGTGCCGCAAGCTGCTCGTGCACCGCCCGCAACTGAAGCGAGAACAGAGACGAGAAGTGAGAACAGAGTCACCAGGGCTCTGCACCGTACCTTGGACTGCAGATGGAATCAGGAGTGAGCCTGAGCCTGAATCAAGACCTGAATCCCACCTGTTGGACCTCACCTGTTCCTGGAGCTCTGCCAGCCTGTTGGCTCGTTCCTCCTCAGAGTCTGAGCTTTCCTCGCTGTCCGAGGAGCTCTCGCTGCTGCTATCGTCTTCATCCCCCTCGTCGTCCTCTTCGCTGGAAGACTCCTCATCTGTGGAGGACTTCATCAGGAGCCCTGGCTGGGGGAGGGATGTGGAGGGGGGATGGAGATCCAGGGGCTCATCTGGCATCTTGGCATAGCTGAACTCAAAGACGTCCTGTGAGACGGCAGAGAGTCTGGGTGTGCTACTCTCGTGGGACTGGGAGTGGGGGGAAGGGAGGGGGCTGCAAGCACTGCCTGCTCACCTGCAGTTTGCGTGCCATGGCTACCACGTCATGATCTGGTGGGTTGTACTTGTAGCAGTTGGAGAACATCAGCCGCACATCAGAGGCAAACTCCTGTGCATCGTGGTACTCTCGGTTCTCCATCTTGCGCTGCAGACGCAGGGAAGAAGGGGGAGGCTACAGGGTGAGCACGTGGGTGGGAGGACAGAAAGCAGCTCCCCTAAACCTACTGTTCGCAGCATAAACCAGAGAGAACAACTAGAGTGTCTGGAAGTAAAGCCACAGTCCTTGCCCTAGAAAAATTCCACAACTTGCCAGCACAGAGCATCTTGCACAAGGCAGGGTGCAGATTCCATTAGTGCTCCAAAAGCGAGGTGGTGTGGGGGAGGGGTGAGCCACAGGCCTCCACTCCTCACTAAACCCACTCTGACAAAACTCCCACTGTCACACAATTCCTTTCTCCCACTCTGCTTACTGGTCTGCCAGTCACTCCTCCCCTCCCCTCCAGCAACAACTGCAAAGCCCTCTGGGGCAGAGATGGTACCACTTCTGCACCCCTACAGGACAGCCAGCACCAAACACGGGCTGGCAGCAGCAGGTTTCAGAAACCGAAAATTCCCTGCTCAACACAAGGGCCTCCCTCCGGAAAGCAAAATATCACTAACACAGAACGTGACCTGCATCTGCTTGTTGCCTAATACGCAAACGGGCCAGCAAGGCACTGGAACCTGCCAGCAACCAGCACACCCAGGCTGCAGCTGCAGTCCAGGCTGCCTAGAAATTTCCTGGGACGTCAAAACGCTCTCAGGCTGCTGTAGCTTCAGCCAGGTCCTTCTGCCACTACTTGTTTCACTGAAGGGAATGATAAAACCAGCTTGTGTCTCTCTGGCTGATCTCTCAGGACAGCCCCCTCCCCCCCAGCAGCACAAGGAGACGGCCAGGTCTGGGCTCTGCTCAGGCATACCTTGATGCTGCTGAGATCCATGGGTTGCTTGATGATCTCGTGGTAGTCGTGCAGCCCCAGAGCAGAGGCGTCCACGGGCTTGTAGAAGGGCCAGGCGTATGCCGCATGCTTCTTAGAAACAAGCTCCTTGAGAATGCCATTGCAGTACTTGAGCTGCTCGGAGAGCTTGCCCCGCTTGGAGGTCTGGTGCTGCTGTGAGTCAGGCAGGTCTTTGCGGGGGGGCTTGATGGGACGTCCGCTCTCCCGCCGGGCAGGGATCTTGGCCGCCTTGGCTTCGAGCAGGGTCCCCGAGGGAGAGGACTCACCCCCACTGGTGGCAATGATGGCAGTGGGGGTTGGGGTAGTGGTGTCAGCTTTCCGCTTCACCCCCTTCTTCTGCAGGGTGTGGGAAAGACATAGCTCATGATCTGCCCACAGGTAGCGGAAGCTTCCCTCTACAGACTGGAAGAGGCACAACCATCTTCCATTGTCTCCGGCCCCAGAGAGCGGAGAGCCATCCCCTCTGCAGGAGCTTACCTTGGCCACAGGCTGCATGGGGGCAGCCACCGTAAGCACCGCCTGCGTGGGGACAGAGGAGTGTAGTGGCTTCAGGAGCGGTGTGGAGATCACGGATGTGTGGGGGATGTTGACAATGGTGGTGGGGAGATTTGTGCTCGCAGGGAAGAGCTGGGTGTGCGACACGGACGAGATGGCCGGCACTTGCTGGGCTGCTGCACTGGCTGCTGCTAGGAGTGCTAGAGAAGCAAGAGACAGCACTCCCTGGTCAAAGCCTCTAAAACCAGGAAATTACACATACCCGTTATGTAAACTAAGACTATTTCCAAGTTCTCTTTTAATATCTAGACCAAACGCATACACAGCATCCTGCGGCAATGAGTTCCACAGAATAATTACCCGTTGGTTTAAAAATATTTTCTTAAACTCTTCTGCTACTTAATTTTAGTGAGCGTTCTCTGGCTCTGATATTGCTGAAGAATGAAAAATTTCCACTCCAACCGTTCCCTGCATAATCTTGCACATCTCAATCGCATCCCCACTCAGAAGCCTTTTTTCTAGACAGAAGAGCTCAGTAATAATTTTGGTCAGTAATAATTTTGGTCACTCTAATTTTGGTCATTACCCCGCTCAGTAATAATTTTGGTCACTCTTCTGTGCACCTTTACAAACTCCACCATGTTTCTTTGAAATATAGTGACCAGAGCCACATACGAATTCTCCAAACGTTGTGTCTTATTCTTAAACCTGAGCCTCACTGGTTCTCGACCACAATGGCGCTCTCCAAGGCTTGGCCTCCCGCGCCATCCTCACCTGCTGCTGCTCGGGAGGCGCCCTTCTTGTGGCTGTTCTTGGCCACGGTGACCACAACCTCCTGCTCCTCCTGAGGCATCTGGGCCACCTTCTGCAAGAAAATCTTTTCCAAGGTCTGGGCCATAAGCACAATGTCGTCAGTGGGCTGCAGGAAGAGCAAGACGTGCTACCGTCAAGAACGAGAAGAGGCAGTGTGGACCAGCGCACTCTGGTCTCAGTAGCGCCGATGGGTGCCTATCTCCA
This sequence comes from Tiliqua scincoides, assembly GCF_035046505.1. Classification (NCBI taxonomy): domain Eukaryota; kingdom Metazoa; phylum Chordata; class Lepidosauria; order Squamata; family Scincidae; genus Tiliqua; species Tiliqua scincoides. Next base: position 271,546,991 of record NC_089822.1, read on the forward strand.
CCAGCTGCAATGCACCTAGGGCTCCTCCCCCCCAGCCTCACCAGCCTCCCACCCTCTCCCACCAAACACCAGTCCGTACTTCCCCAAGTCCCCTAAGCCATGTATGCCCCTCCTCCCCGGGCATAAAGCCAGCTGGCCCCCCATCACCAGACTCACCTTGTTGTAGATATAACAGTTGGTGAACATTGTGTTGAAGTCTTGCATGCACTCGGCCGCGCTCCAGTAATAGTTGTTTTCCAGTCGCCGCTTGATGGTGCCGATGTCCATGGGCTGCTTGATGATCTTATGATAGTCCTGAGATGGGGAGAAGAGCAGGCCAGGCAGTCAGACAACAGGACACAGACAGGGCTCGCCATCCCAAGTCCTCTCAACCCCGGTGGCAGTGCTCATTTAGGGGTTCCAGCCACAACACAACAGTACATGTTCCCAGGCTCCTTTGAGCCCTAGGGAAGCCCCTCCAACCTCCTAGGGAGCCCCAAGCTTCCTGCCCTGCAAGTACCTAGACCCTACAGGTCAAGCAGCTTCCCCTGAGGCCAGGCCTGCTGGACATCAGCAACCAACTATGCAAGAAAAACAGCAGCTAGGCAAAAGGAAACCTAGTCAAGTCTTTACCTCTGGACTTTAACTCCTTAGGTGCCACAGGTGCTGGCCCTGACTTTGGGGGTCACTTGATGTCTTCTACAAAGTCATGGATGGGAATCTGCAAAACGCATTCAGGGCACAAGAGATTAGATTGGGAGCGGCGTGAGAATGCAAAAGCAGCTGCACAGTCTCATCCATACCTTTGTAGGGGGCATCGGGAGGGGGGAACGACAGAGGGAGCCAGGTACACTCAGGCTACTGTCTAAAGGCTGCGCAGAACAGCAAGGGACCTGGGCCAAGCACCAAGAAGGCACGAAAGGGTCCGAACCAACAGCTACCCTGCTGCAACAGACGAAAGCCTAGCCAATTCCACTATTAGGCAGAAACTGGACTTGAGCCACTTCTGAAGTAAAAAGCTCCCTGTCATACTACAAGGACGTGTTTGCTCAACACCAAAAGAGGGAAGAAGGTGAAGCCTGGCCTGCCAATGGGGACATGGAGTCACATCTGGGACACAGCTCTACAACTGCAAAAGGGCAGAAAGCCTTCCTCAGCATCATCTTAATAAGCAGCACCTTAACACAAAGTGAGCACAGACAGATCTAACAGCCCCAGCAACCCATGGTGCCATGATGATGCCAGGCCCTCACCCAGCAACACGAGAAGGAAGAGGAGGCACATTACCGGAAGACCCAGCTTGACGGCGTCCACAGGCTGGCGGAAGGGCCAGGCAAACTGGTGCTTCCACAGAGCCTTCATCACCACCTTGTGGAGGTACTGCAGCTGATTGGTGACCCTGCCCGGCTTCTTGGTGTTCGAGACCTCCGGAGGAGGTGGGTTGGCTGGGGCCAGCTGGAGGGCCGGGACAGATGCCATGGTGGGGCTCTCGAAGCCCTCGTAGAGGAGCGACGGCTTACGGATCCGCTTCCCTGGTGCGGACTCCGCCACCAGGCCCACCAGGCCCGCATTGCCTTCCCCGAGGATCCTACAAGACAGGAACGGGCAGGCGTTCAGGAGCAGCTGGGCAGCAGCAGGCAGCCATGCCAGCAGAAGGGAGGGGCGCCAGATCTCCTCCCCAGCACAAGGAAAAGCAACACACACCGGCACATCAGACAAGAGAACAGGGAGACAACAGGCCCCAATTGGGCCACAGGATCTGTGCAGAGGAGGCACCCAAGATGGAAGTCCTCAGGGCCAGGCAAGGTCCCTACTGGGTCATTTCAACCCAGGTCAGTTTGCCCAACTGCAACAGAAATCACACCTCCCCCAGCACCAGTTTTGCTGCCAAGGAAATAAGTTTGAAAAACGAAAAAAGGGCTATGGGACGGGGGGGGGGGGAGACACAGCAGCACCAGCACCAGGGAAGGTCTGAGGGTCGCCCTGGTGCACCTCAGTGCAATCAGCTGGGAAGAAAGAAAAGGGCCAGGGCCCAGGGGGGCTCAGAGCTGCAATGAGCAAGTGTGGGAGGCACACAAGAGCCACTGGCCAGAAGCCTCAAGTCCCACACGTGGGCTGCAGGCTCAGGAGAGGCCTGGGCCTCCGTGGGGTGGCAGCGTGTCCACAGAAGGTGCCTTCACGCCCCCCAAGAGACTGAAGGGGGCACCGTTCACCCCGCCAAGGAGCCCAGAGCGGTCCAGCGCCCCCAAGCCCAGGTCCCACTCTACAGGGGCTGGGGACGGCCCCCCAGACTCTGCCCCGCAGCCCCCTCGCAGGGCCGGGGCTTCCGAGGACGGGAGGGTTGCCAGGCAACCCAGTGTCAAACATGGGGGCGGGCGGGCGCGCCGCCCCCAGGCCGGCTCACGTGACCAGCGGCGCCTCCCACGCGCAGGCGCGGACCTGCTCCCCTCGGCGGCGCGGGCACGTACTTGCCGTTGGGGTTCACGTTCTGCAGCATGCCTCCCGGGGGCCCGGCTCTCTCCCGGGACGGTCCCGCTCCAGCCGCCGGCGCCTCCGTGGCCTCGCGAAACCCCCCCACCTTGCTCGCTGGCGGGGCGCGCGGGCGGGGAATCGGCGGCCCTCAGGGGCGCATCGCCTCCCGCGGGGCGCCTCCGGCTACTGCATGGCGCCTCTCCTCGGCCGCGCCGGGTGCTCAGCAGTCCAGGAAAATGGCGGCTCGCGGCTGCAGGGCCGGCGGGCGGGAGCCCCTCGCAGGCGCCCGGCCCGCAGGGACGCCGACAATACAGGCCTTCCCGGACTCCGCTGAGCCTACTGCGTCCGGCGGTGCCGCTCCCCGGGCGCGTCGTCCCGGTCCGGGGGCGGATGCCGCCGGATTGAACTGGGCACTGGGTGCGCTCCGCCTCGACTGTGCCGGCGGAGGGGCGGGGAAGGCCGCTACGGAAGCCGGGAGGCAAAACCGGCGAGCGAGGGCCGGCGGAGGGCGCTCCGGCGAAGAGGGAGCAGGCTCGAGTCCGCCCACTGTCCCGCGCCGCTACGCAGACCACGTCCTTCCTTCGCTCCCGCGAAATGGCGCCTCCCGGCCTGGTCCCCGTTCCCCTTATATAGACGCTGGCCGCAGTCCGATTGGCCGCGGGAGCAGGCTGCGTCACCTGCCCGCTCGGCCACACCCCCTCGCCGGCCCGGCACAGCTCACTGGGCAGAGGCTGCGGGGGCGGCCTGCCGCGATTGGGCGCCGAAGCCGTCAGTCACCGCCCCTCTCCCCGGCCGCGCGTTGTTCTCCAGGGCTGCCCCGGCGACGAGCATAGGCATTGGACGGCGCTGACATTCGTAGCCTCCCGATTGGCCGGCCAGCCGCGCGTGGGCGGGGCGAGGGTGGGACGCGGCAGTTGGTTGTTGTGCTTAGCTCACAGTGGGGGAGGGGGGAGGGAGAGGGCCGGGAGCGCCATTTTGGGGCTGAGAATGAGGGCGCGCGACGGAGACAATGAGCGGTGCCGCTCGACAGCGTTCGCCTCCCTCAGCGCAGCCGCCGCTACGCCGTTCAGAGCGCCCGGCGGGCCCGCGACCGACTCAGGCGCACAAAGGGCGCCGCCGACACTGGGCCCGCACCCAAGCGGCGGGGCCTCTCCCCTCGGGCAGACAGCGGCGCTTCTGGGGGGAGGCGAGGACGCGACCCCGGCGAGGCTACTCCCCCGCCCAACGCGGGGCGCGGAGGCAGGGCGGGCGCGGCGCAGAGGAACCCAGCCAGCCCCCGAGGGTTCTGGGAGGCCGCTCAGTCGCGGGGGCCGCTTCCCCCTCCCGAAGAGCTCCGTCGGCCGCCCCGGCTCTTCCCCGGAGGGCCGTGGAACGGCGCCGGCGACGTGCCCGCCTGCTCCCCGCCGGCCCACGAAGAGCGCCGGGGCCGCCGCGCCCCTGTCCGACTGCCGCAGCCGTGACGCAGCACGTCCCGCGGCCATCTTGCCAGCCGCCACGCCCCTCCCCGGGGCCGTGCCGAGCTGGCCGCCCCGACGCCAGACAGACTCGGCCCTGGCCCGCTGAGCCCCGGCGGGCGCGGTCGAGCGGTGCCGGGCGCGAACCCGCGGGGCGGCCTGGCTGCTCCCCGACCCCGCTCGCTCGCGCCAGCAGCGGCACTGCCCGGACTCCGGGGGCGCGGGTCGGAAGCGCCTCCGCCTGCTGCGAAGCCCTTCGGAGCGGGCCAGAGGGGAGCGCCCCCTCCCCCGCCCCAACGGGTCCCACTGCCGCTGCCACGTGATCTGCCACTTCCCTTATGTAACGCAGCCTCCCTTCCAACAGCCAGCGCCCGTCCGGGCCTCCGATTGGACGGAAAGCGCCGTAAGGGGCGGGACGGCCGCTTGAGCGACAGCTCCCTCCCTGGCGCTCCGCGAGGATCACGTGGCAAGAACGGACTCACCCCATTGGTCCCCGATGAGGAGGAAGGCGGCGCGCGGTCCCGATCCGAGCCGCTCCATCTCGGCGGGCTCCGGCAGGGGCGAGAACTCGGGCTCCGAGGCGAGAGCAGGCGGCGGCTTCCTGGCCCGGGAGGCAAACCCCCGAGCGCCTCAGCCGGCGACGGCCGCGCGAGCGGAGGGGCCTCGCGTCAGCGCGCCCTGATTGGGCCCCGCAGTCACGTGGCGCTCCCGCCCTTCCTCCCGGAAACCCCTTCTCTGCTGGGGGCCGCGCCTCCCGCGCTCCAGGAAGAGAAGCCCCGCCCTTCCCCGTCTCGCTTGCCGGGTGGGAGCCCGGAGGGGCGCAGCGGACGCGCGCAAGCTGGGAGTACGCGTGCGCGCCGACCCCCTGCCAGGGCAGGCTCTACCCGCGCGAGGCGGCGGTGGTGGTGGTGGCGAGCGGGTCTCTGGGCGTGTGCAGAGGGCCGTTCTCCGCAGCGTGGGCCGCACTGCAGGGCCTTTCCTGGGGGCGCCGCTCCCTCCCTGGCCCTGCAGGAGCTCCCAGTGTCGTAGCTGGGGGGCGAGGCGCTAAGCGCCGCGGGAGCCTCCCCTTCGGAGTCACTCCGGGCGGGGGAGCAAAGCGGAGGCGGAGGCCGGAACGGCTCCGAAGGGGGGCCGCTTGCACGCCGCGGGGGGGCTCCCTGCGAGACTAGGGCTCTGCCCCCCGCCCGCTGCGCCACGGCTCCCTGGGAGCGACCGCCCTGCTCCGCCGCCCTCCCTTCGCGCGTGTTCCGAGGGGCGGCGCCCCAGGCTCTGCCAGCCGCGAGCAGGCGGGGGAGGTGCCGCGGTCGGAGGAGCGCAGGCCGAGCGCTGGCGAGGGGACTGCAGCAGCGGGCGGCCTCGCGCTCCTCCGCTCGCTCGGAGAAGAGCCAGCCGGCAGCGCGGGAGTGCCGTCGGCGCACGGGCGGGACGGGGCTGGCTTGGCGCAGGAAGGGCGAGGCGGCGCCGGAGTGATGCAACCGCGGGAAATCGGGCCCTGGCCAGGGAAGCGCCTCTCCGGGTCCCAGCCAGACCGCCACGGCACCGCTCGCCGCAGGGGGGTCGTGCCCGCAGGGGACCGCCTGGCGGAGATGCTGAGCCCCTCCTCTGGGGACTGCGGCAGCGTTGAGCGTCGTGACGCGAGGGTGCCGTCCGCAGCCCCCAAGACGTGCGCGGGCCAGTGGCGTAGCGAGAGGGGCGCAAAGCACTGAGTCCCGCAGGGAGGTCTCCATGTTGCACCCGGACTGGCTTCTTGCCTTGCGCCCCTCTAACTACGCCACTGCGTAGGGCTGCTGGGAACACTGCCCAGTGTCTGAACCATAGCGAACCTTGCGGGGTGGGGCGGTGTGAGGATGATCCTCCTCAAGACGATGCCTTCACCTTTCTCAGGGACCAGCCTGCTTCCTCTGTGGTGTTTCTCAAACTGTGGGTTGGGGCCCACTAGGTGGGTCACAAGCCAGTTTCAGGTGGGTCCCCATTCATTTCAAAATTTTATTTTTAATGCATTAGACGTGATACTACAATGGCATGTGACTGCATTTGGGGAAATGTTACACATCTGTACTTTTAGCAGGCTACGCTGTATATGCTTTTGATAATAAATGGGACATTCCTGGGTAATTGTGGGTAGGGTTGCAGCCTAGGATTGTTAAAAATATTCCTGCTTCATGATGTGACTTCTGGTAATGACATCACTTCTGGTAGGTCCTGACTTTCTAAAAAGTGGGTCCCGGTGCTAAAAGTTTGAGAACCACTGAGAACCACTGCCACCTTTCGTTGGCCTCAGCTCTATAGTTCTCCCTTTTTAGAACATAAGAAGAGCACTGCTGGATCTGGCCAAGAAGAGTCCTTCGTGTACAGTATTTACGTATTTATTTACAATATTTGGAAGTAAATGGAAGTCTTGCCCTAATGAGGAGAATAAAAAGGAACATAAACTGTGGCAAAAGAAATGTAAGAAGGTGATACTGGAGGCCAAGCGAGACTATGAGGAACACATGGCCAGCAACATTAAAGGGAATAATAAAAGCTTCTTCAAATATGTTAGAAGCAGGGAACCCACCAGAGAAGCGGTTGGCCCTCTGGATGGTGAGGGAGGGAAAGGGGAGATAAAAGGAGACTTAGAGATGGCAGAGAAATTAAATGAGTTCTTTGCATCTGTCTTCACGGCATAAGACCTTGGGCAGATACCGCTGCCCAAACGGCCCCTCCTGACCGTTTCTCTCAGGAGAGAGATCTTGGGGTGGTGGTGGACAGGTCGATGAAAGTATCGAACCAGTGTGCGGCGGCAGTGAAGAAGGCCAATTCTATGCTTGGGATCATTAGGAAGGGTATTGAGAACAAAACAGTTAGTATTATAATGGCGTTGTACAAATCGATGGTAAGGCCACAGCTGGAGTATTGTGTCCAGTTCTGGTCGCCGCATCTCAAAAAAGACAGAGTGGAAATGGAAAAGGTGCAAAAGAGAGCGACTAAGATGATTACGGGGCTGGGGCACCTTCCTTATGAGGAAAGGCTACGGCCTTTGGGCCTCTTCAGCCTAGAAAAGAGACGCCTGAGGGGGGACATGATTGAGACGTACAAAATTATGCAGGGAATGGACAGAGTGGATATGGAGATGCTCTTTACACTCTCACATAATACCAGAACCAGGGGACATCCACTCAAATTGAGTGTTGGGCGGGTTAGGACAGACAAAAGAAAATATTTCTTTACTCAGCGTGTGGTCGGTCTGTGGAACTCCTTGCCACGGGATGTGGTGCTGGCGTCTACCCTAGACGCCTTTAAAAGGGGATTGGACGAGTTTCTGGAGGAAAAATCCATTATGGGGTACAAGCCATGATGCGTATGCGCAACCTCCTGATTTTAGAAATAGGTTATGTCAGAATGCCAGATGCAAGGGAGGGCACCAGGATGAGGTCTCTTGTTATCAGGTGTGCTCCCTGGGGCATTTGGTGGGCCACTGTGAGATACAGGAAGCTGGACTAGATGGGCCTATGGCCTGATCCAGTGGGGCTGTTCTTATGTTCTTATTTCTGTCCCACCTCTCCCACCCACAAAATGTACAACACAACAGTACAATAAAAATTCAAGAGGAAATACAATCAATGAAAACGTGAATAAAACCATTAAAACGATGCAGGTGGCAGTTAAGATGCAATCACAGAAAGGCAGCAACAGAAGCAGTGATGTCGCCAGGGGGTGCAGACAGCACTGCGTGGCGGTGACACCCTCAGGGAGGGGGTGACACCACTCGTGGCCCATTTTTTCCCTTACCTCCAGGCTGCATTGTGGCTGCACCGGTGCTGGAAAGTTGGATGGGATTGGGCCCTTATATAACAAAAAGTGGATTTCTTTAACTCAGAACTGACAAACGAGACTGATTGTTCCAAGAGCCAATGCGGTGTTGTTATGACATATCATGGGAACCAATAAGGGGTTCATATGGGTCAGCTCCAATTTCCATGCATCAGAGCCAATACTAGAACTGTTCTGTTGTGTGAGTGTTATCAAACTGGCCCCAGGTTTTATGTTGGCTACTGATTCGTTGGGTGACCTGTACTGTTTTGAGGGCTGCCCTCTTCCCCTTTTTTAAAGGGGAGAGGGAAAGTTGACCCTCAGATGCAGTCAGGAACTGTGCTGATGGTGGCTGCAAACCTCCCCTTACCTTTTCAGCTTGCACATCCTCAGCTCCTGGTTTGTTTTTAAACCATGGTTTGTCTGATCAGGAGTGGTGGTTGAACTTTGATTCATGAACCAGGATATGAAACTGAAATTTAACTATGGTTTCTTATCCTGGTATGTGAATCACAACTAAATCTACTCCCACATCTGGACGAGCTAGGTCTAAACAAACCAGGATGTTGATGTCAGCTCTGTGTGGGAAATTGGGAAGTAAGGGGAGGAATGTGCATGTGCTGTTGGGTAATTTCAAGCTGCATCTTGATCAAAACTAACCATGGTTTGTTGACTATATGAAGTGGTGCTCATTTTAATTCTTGCAGTGTGAAACTATTAGCAGGTGAATTCACTTGAAATGGGCATAAATATAGTTTGCTATCCTAGATAACTTGAAATGAAACCGTGGTGATGTACCATCTCTCTGCCCCACTGGTTTTTTTGGCTGTTTGACTTTATCATAAAACAGGAATGCGTGCAATTCCCAGTCTGGTAATCCAAATTCTGCTCTTTTTTTATCCTCTTGAAGTAATTTCCATCTCATTCTTGGTTTTTTACCTTGCCAGACAAATTTTGTAGTAATTTTATTCATTTCTTCAAAAGACGTTCTCTTCAAAATAATCAGAATAGTCTGGAATAAAATTTTGGTAATATTTCATTTTCGATAGAGCTATTCTTCCCATTAGGGATAGTTGCAGTTTATTATATTTCTCCAAATCTTTTTTTATTTCATTAATTTAATATAGTTGTTTTCCATTAACGTACTTGTCTTTTTGGTAATTATAATTCCTAGACATTTTACTTTGTTATTTGTAGTCCAAATTCTTTTAATTGTTCTATATCATTCTCTTTTATATTTTTAAGTATCATTTTGGTCTTCTGGTAATTTATTTTTAAACCTGCCACTTCCCCATATTCTTTTAAGTCTTCTATCAAAAAAAAAAAAATCAGGCTGACAATCAGCCTGAAGAAAACACAGGTCATGGTTCAGGATGTGGACTCACCTCCCTGCATTACAATCTCTGAGCATGAACTGGAGGTTGTCCATGACTTTGTGTACCTTGGCTCAACGATCTCCGACACACATTCTCTCGATACGGAGCTAAACAAGCGCATCGGTAAAGCAGCTACCACGTTTTCCAGACTCACAAAGAGAGTCTGGTCCAACAAGAAGCTGACGGAACATACCAAGATCCAGGTCTACAGAGCTTGCGTCCTGAGTACACTTCTGTACTGCAGCGAGTCATGGACTCTTCACTCACAACAGGAGAGGAAACTGAGCGCTTTCCACATGCGCTGCCTCCGACGCATCCTCGGCATCACCTGGCAGGACAAAGTTCCAAACAACACAGTCCTGGAACGTGCTGGAATCCCTAGCATGTATTCACTGCTGAAACAGAGACGCCTGCGTTGGCTTGGTCATGTCGTGAGAATGGATGATGGCCGGATCCCAAAGGATCTCCTCTATGGAGAACTCGTGCAAGGAAAGCGCCCTACAGGTAGACCACAGCTGCGATACAAGGACATCTGCAAGAGGGATCTGAAGGCCTTAGGGATGGACCTCAACAAGTGGGAAACCCTGGCCTCTGAGCGGCCCGCTTGGAGGCAGGCTGTGCAGCATGGCCTTTCCCAGTTTGAAGAGACACTTGGCCAACATTCTGAGGCTAAGAGGCAAAGAAGGAAGGCCCATAGCCAGGGAGACAGACCAGGGACAGACTGCACTTGCTCCCGGTGTGGAAGGGATTGTCACTCCCGGATTGGCCTTTTCAGCCACACTAGACGCTGTGCCAGAACCACCTTTCAGAGCGTGATACCATAGTCTTTCGAGACTGAAGGTTGCCAATACTCTATCAAAAGTTCTATGGAGTTAAGTGGTTCTTCCAAGATAAATACCAAATCATCTGCAAACACTTGTAATATGTATTCTTCACTTTTAATTTTCAGCTGTTTCATCCTGTTCTCTTACTACATTATTCAACATTTTTAGTGTCAAAATAAACAACAATGGTGAAAGTTGACAACCTTGTCTTACCCCTTGTTGAATGTTGAACTCTCTCGTCAATTCTCCATTTACTCTTATCTTTGCTTTTTGATCTGAATATATTCCTTGTATCATCTTAATAAATTTTAGACCAAAATGTAATTCTTGAAGACAGTTAATCATAAAGTCCCAATGTAAATTGTCAAAGGCTTTCTGGGCGTCTAAAAACACTAGGGCTAATTTCTTATCTGGATGTGCTTCAAAAAATTCCAGTATATTTATTATAGTTCTCTGTTAGAGATAATTGGGCAAAACACAGAGATAGCAGAAGTGCAAACTGGCAGTTGCAGTGTGTGGTGCTCAGAGCACGGGGAAGAATGCCAAAAAAAGGAGGCAAGACCCAGGGAAGTACCAACACCAGAGTCTATTTACAGGCAGTATTTATAGGTAGAAGGCAGTTCCAGAAATCAGCAAGCAGAGGCAGTCCAGCAAACAGTCCAAGTAGTCAGTAAATCAGGTATCCATCCAGCAGAGATTCATGCAGCAACTCACTCCTACAACTCACCCAGTGGAGTGTACTTGTTGGCCATTTATACTCCTGTCAGCCAATGGGAAAGGCCATGACCTCATCCCTGAGGAATGTCATTGCATCATCCTGGGTGAGGATTGCATTAGCTTTTCCCATCTCTCCTTGTTCTGTGCAATGACTCAGCACTTTGCCCTGATTGGTCCTTGCCCCATTGTCTGACAGGTATGCTTACATTTGCTTATACACAGCAGCAGTCTGGTAGGCCTGCCTTATCCAGCCCCCAAATTGCCTTGCTGTATGGGGCACATACTGTAACACCCCTCCCAATTTGTGGCTGGATTAAGGTCACAATCTACATTACACATACAGAGTTGCATTCCATTGATTTTGTATGGTCACACGTTCCATAGAGATCATACCCAGCTTGTGCATCATTGAATAATGTTTTGTGGTACTCAAGGGATTAGTAAATATGTCTGCCTCCATTTCATCAGATGGGCAGTATTTGAGGCTGACCAGTCCTCTTTGGACTATGTCCCTTACATTGGCATAGCGTATTGCCACATGTTTGGTCCTTGCCTTTACTCTTTCAGACAAGGCCATGGCTATGCATGCTTAGCTGTCATCATAGACCACTATTGGTTGGTTGTTGGCCTGCTCTAGATCCTTGGTTAGTTGCTTGTACCACTCTATGTCTGTGCATAGCTCTGATAATGCTCAATGGTTCTTGCCCCATTGTCTGACAGGTATGCTTACATTTGCTTATACACAGCAGCAGTCTGGTAGGCCTGCCTTATCCAGCCCCCAAATTGCCTTGCTGTATGGGGCACATACTGTAACATTCTCACATTGTTTTTCAATTGTCTTTTTGTTAAAAAAAAAAACCAGTTTGATCTTCTTTAATTGTTTGATTTAATTTTTTTTTAATCTTGTAGCTAAAATTGAAGCAAAAATTTTATAATCCTTATTTAGGGCTGTACCTTTCGATAGAACAAAGTTAGAACACATTCTACATGAAATTGTGCATTGATTGATATATAAGAACAGCCCCACTGGATCAGGCCATAGGCCCATCTAGTCCAGCTTCCTGTATCTCACAGCGGCCCACCAAATGCCTCAGGGAGCACACCAGATAACAAGAGACCTGCATCCTGGTGCCCTCCCTTGCATTGGCATTCTCACATAGCCCATTTCTAAAATCAGGAGGTTGCACATACGCATCATGGCTTGTAAGCCATAATGGATTTTTCCTCCAGAAACTTGTACAATCCCCATTTAAAGGCATCCAGGCCAGACACCATCACTACATCCTGTGGCAAGGAGTTCCACAGACCAACCACACGCTGAGTAAAGAACTATTTTCTTTTGTCTGTTCTAACTCTCCCAACACTCAATTTGAGTGGATGTCCCCTGGTTCTGGTGCTATGCCAGAGTGTAAAGAGCATCTGTTTATCCCCTCTATCCTTCCCCTGCATAATTTTGTATGTCTCAATCAAGTCCCCCCTTAGGCGTCTCTTTTCTAGGCTGAAGAAGCCCAAATGCCATAGCCATTCCTCATAAGGAAGGTGCCCCAGCCCAGTAATCATCTTAGTTGTTCTCTTTGCACCTTTTCCATTCCCACGATATCCTTTTTGAGATGTGGCGACCAGAACTGGACACAATACTCCAGGTGTGGCCTGACCATCGATTTGTACAACGGGATTATAATATTAGCTGTTTTGTTCTCAATACCTCTTCTAATGATCCCAAGCATAGAATTGGCCTTCTTCACTGCCTCAGCACATTGGTTCGACACTTTCATCGACCTGTCCACCACCACCCCAAGATCTCTCTCCTGATCTGTCACAGAAAACTCAGAACCCATCAGCCTATATGTGAAGTTTTGATTTTTTGCCCCAAATGATTTGACTTCCCTCAAATGAGGAGGCTGGTTAGAAGGAGATTGAAAGCGAAGGTAAAAAGAGTCCAGTCTCTACAGAGAGCATGGATGTTGCTCAAATCAACAGTAATAGAGGCCCAGCGGAAGTGTATACCACAAAGGAAGAAGGGTTCGACTAAGTCCAGGAAGCTGGAGTTGATGGGCCTATGGCCTGATCCAGTGGGGCTGTTCTTATGTTCTTATGTAGGAGGGTGCCTGCATGGCTAACAAGCCAAGTTAGAGAGGCCGTAAAGGGCGAAGAAGTTTCCTTCTGTAAATGGAAGTCTTGCCCTAATGAGGAGAATAAAAAGGAACAATAAACTGGCAAAAGAAATGTAAGAAGGCTAAGAGTGACTATGAGGAACACATGGCCAGCAGCATTAAGGGGAATGATAAAAGCTTCTTCAAATATGTTAGAAGCAGGAAACCCGCCAGAGAAGCGGTTGGCCCTCTGGATGGTGAGGGAGGGAAAGGGGAAATAAAAGGGGACTTAGACATGGCAGAGAAATTGAATGAGTTCTTAGCATCTGTCTTCACGGCAGAAGACCTCGGGCAGATACCGCTGCCCGAACGGCCCCTCCTGACTGAGGAATTAAGTCAGATAGAGGTTGAAAGAGGTTTCAGACTTCATTGATAAATTAAAGATCAATAAGTCACCGGGCCCTGATGGCATCCACCCAAGAGTTATTAAGGAATTGAAGTATGAAGTTGCAGATCTCTTGACTAAGATATGCAACTTGTCCCTCAAAACGGCCACGGTGCCAGAAGATTGGGATAGCAAATGTCACTCCAATCTTTAAAAAGGGAAAGAGGGGGGACCCGGGAAACTATAGGCCAGTCAGCCTAACATCTATACCAGGTAAAATGGTGGAATGCCTCATCAAAGATAGAAATCTCAAAACACATAGACGAACAGGCCTTGCTGAGGGAGAACCAGCCTGGCTTCTATAAGGGTAAGTCTTGCCTCACGAACCTTATAGAATTCTTTGATAAGGTCAACAGGCATGTGGATGTGGGGGAACCCGTGGATATTATATATCTGGACTTTCAGAAGGTGTTCGACATGGTCCCTCACCAAAGGATGCTGAGAAAACTCCACAGTCAGGGAATTAGAGGACAGGTCCTCTCCTGAATTGTGACCTGGTTGAAGACCAGGAAGCAGAGTGGGCGTCAGTGGGCAATTTTCACAATAGAGAGAGGTGAAAAAAGGTGTGCCCCAAGGATCTGTCCTGGGACCAGTGCTCTTCAACCTCTTCATAAATGATCTGGAGACAGGGTTGAGCAGTGAGGTGGCTAAGTTTGCAGATGACACCAAACTTTTCCGAGTGGTGAAGACCAGAAGTGATTGTGAGGAGCTCCAGAAGGATCTCTCCAGACTGGCAGAATGGGCAGCAAAATGGCAGATGCGTTTCAATGTAAGTAAGTGTAAAGTCATGCATATTGGGGCAAAAAATCAACACATATAGGCTGATGGGTTCTGAGCTGTCTGTGACAGATCAGGAGAGAGACCTTGGGGTGGTGGTGAGCAGGCCAATGAAAGTGTGAACCCAGTGTGTGGCAGCAGTGAAGAAGGCCAAGTCTATGCTTGGGATCATTTGACAAGGTATTGAGATATATGTGACAGGGATCAAATGTGTATACCTGAGGGCTGGGCAGATATGGGTTAATGATCTTGACCATGGAACTGGGATTCTTCAGTGCAGCCAAACTGACCATGGGAATCAGGCACAGCTATGTCACTGCTGGAAAGTTGGTTAGGATTGCACCCTAAGATGATTGCTGGGCTGGGGCACTTTCCTTATGAGGAAAGGCTACGGCGTCTGAGGGGGGACATAATTGAGACATACAAAATTATGCATGGGATGGACAGAGTGGATAGAGAGATGCTCCTTACACTCTCACATAATACCAGAACCAGGGGACATCCACTAAAATTGAATGTTGGGAGAGTTAGAAGAGACAAAAAAAAATTTCTTTACTCAGCATGTGGTTGATCTGTGGAACTCCTTGCCACAGGATGTAGTGATGGCGTCTGGCCTGGACACCTTTAAAAGGGGATTGGGCAAGTTTCTGGAGGAAAAATCCATTATGGGGTACAAGCCATGATGTGTATGCGCAACCTCCTGATTTTGGAAATGGGCAATGTCAGAATGCCAGATGCAGGGGAGGGCACCAGGATGAGGTCTCTTGTTATCTGGTGTGCTCCCTGGGGCATTTGGTGAGCCGCTGTGAGATACAGGAAGCTGGATGAGATGGGCCTATGGCCTGGTCCAGTGGGGCTGTTCTTATGTTCTTAAACTACAATTCCCAGGAGGCCTTGCAGGTCTCTTCTTATCTGGTGTGCTCCCTGGGGCATTTGGTGGGCCGCTGTGAGATACAGGAAGCTGGACTAGATGGGCCTATGGCCTGATCCAGTGGGGTTGTTCTTATGTTCTTAACATGTTTCTTATGTTCTTGCATATATGCAACAGGGATCAAATGTGTATACCTGAGGGCTGGGCAGAAATGGGTTAATGATCTTGGCCATGGAACTGGGATTCTTCAGTGCACCCAAACTGACCATGGGAATCAGGCACACGGTAGGAGAAGCAGGGTCTTGCCAGGCCTGCCAGGAACATTGCCAGCAGCCAGGGCAGGCAACCATGTCCCCACACACACAAGGCACATGGTGCCAGTGGGTACCAACAGCCCTGTGGGGCAGACACAGTGTTCACACTCCAGCAAGCCCCATATCCTTGCCAGTACACCTACAAGGCCCCCCACAGCATGCCTTGCTGCCCCCATGCCATAGGATTCTGGGAGGGGAGGGGAGAGAGGCAAGAGATGAGGGAAGGGGGCCTGGCATCCTGGTCACATGCCTGTGGGTAGAGGAGGGTGCTTGCCAGGCCAGGGACTAGGAGAGGGGCATAAAGGGGGTAATTTTTACCTGTACCCAGGGTCAAAAGGGGGGCCCAAGAGCCAAAGGAGGGGACCCAGAAATTTCCTGGGATCCTAATTTTCTTATCTACTCAGACTTGTTGCCCGCATGGGATTCTGTGGCCTGCTACAGCAGCTCTTTGGCATGTAGATCTGCTTCCTATAGCTCACTGCCGGTGCCACAAGGGTGGGTAGACTGGGCTCCAAAGACTTTTCCAGCTGTCTCCACCCTCCCCCATTCTGTTCTGCCCTTCCCTGTCTGCATTCTGCTCACCCCTCCTCCCCCACTGTTTCACCCCTCCCCCTTTGCAAAAGGGCCTAAAAGGAACTTTGTACCCCACCCCGGATAAAATTCCCCTCAGAGGCCCTGGCTCAGGTACCCACTGTGCCCTTGCCAATGTGCCCAAGCCCCGGCCCTGGGTCAGTCCTTGTGGGTGGGCACCCAGAGGAGCCCCTCCTCTCATCATCCAGGCTGATCCTCGTGTGGCCCCAGCAGTCTCTTGGAGCAGGCCGAAGGGGTCCCTGAGCAGCTTACAACACACTGCTGCCCGTGCGCAGGTGGCCACTCCTGGTGCCAATGGCCATGTGATGGCCTCAACAAAGGCCCTGTGGTGCCTGTATGGCCAGAGCCGCTGCCCCAAGCAGGGGCCCGGTTGGGCCCTCTGCGGACATCTTGTGAAGCGGGGCCAGTTCAGCCCTTGCCTAATCATGCATGGGAAGACACAGCCCCCATGGGAGGGTCCATAGCGCCTGCCGCCTGCCACTGTGGCTGCAGCAGAAGGGTGCCTGGGTGACGTCTCCTTGAAAGGTCCATCCATGACCTTTAGCACCTCAGCAAAGCCAGAAAGGTGTTGCTGCGGCATGTGACGGATGTGAGCAGGCTCCTGACTCCGTGGCCAGACTGGGCAGCCACCCAGAGCGCTGTACCAGGGGAGCCCTGATCAATGGATCGCAGGCACCCTCAGCCGCACGGGGCCCACGGCGGCAGCAGGAGCCAGGTGGTGTAGCAGCGCCCCTGCTCTGGAGTTGGGCTTGTTGGGTGAGGGGCAGGGGTGCAGTGCTGGGGGCGGCACAGGGCTCAAGACCTTCCTCAGGCAAACCAATCCCACCCTGCAGGTCATGCCCATGGCCAAGGGAAGTATCCCCAGCCTCCAGGAGATTCTCATGGTCCTGCAGTGCCTGGGGAGGCGGAGCTTCTCAGGGCTGGATCAGGTCTCCGTGGTTGTTGGGGTGTCACTGGGAGGGTGCACTGAGCTGGCACTGCCTGGCCCAGCCCAGAAGATGACTGCTTTACAGCAAGGTCCGCAAAGGATTGGGCTGTAAGGGTTATGATCAAAGACAACAATGGGCAATGCTGCCAGGTCAACACCGGGAATGAGTCCTGGAGTTTGGGTGCCCCCCCCAGTGACCAGCTGCTGAGCTTCTGCAGTCAAAGGCAAATGGGAAGGAGGCACTCCTGAATTGGACCTCCATTGCTGGGGAGGCAAGAAGAGGGGCTGTCCTTGCGATACTCAGATCAGTTGGGGCTTCCAAGGGCCCAAACCAGCCCCCTGGTTTGAGCAGGGAAAGAATCCCGGAGCCAGAAAGCAAATGGCCAAGTTTCTAGCGGACTGGATTGTCACCCTGATCTTGGCTAACCAGCCAAGTTAGAGAGGCTGTGAAGGGCAAGGAAGCTTCCTTCCGTAAATGGAAGTCTTGCCCTAATGAGGAGAATAAAAAGGAACATAAACTGTGGCAAAAGAAATGTAAGAAGGTGATATGGGAGGCCAAGAGAGACTATGAGGAACGCATGGCCAACAACATTAAGGGGAATAATAAAAGCTTCTTCAAATATGTTAGAAGCAGGAAACCCGCCAGAGAAGCGGTTGGCCCTCTGGATGGTGAGGGAGGGAAAGGGGAGATAAAAGGAGACTTAGAGATGGCAGAGAAATTAAATGAGTTCTTTGCATCTGTCTTCACGGCAGAAGACCTCGGGCAGATACCGCTGCCCGAACGGCCCCTCCTGACCGAGGAGTTAAGTCAGATAGAGGTTAAAAGAGAAGATGTTTCAGACCTCATTGATAAATTAAAGATCAATAAGTCACCGGGCCCTGATGGCATCCACCCAGGTGTTATTAAGGAATTGAAGAATGAAGTTGCTGATCTCTTGACTAAGATATGCAACTTGTCCCTCAAAACGGCCACGGTGCCAGAAGATTGGAGGATAGCAAATGTCACGCCTATTTTTAAAAAGGGAAAGAGGGGGGACCCGGGAAACTATAGGCCGGTCAGCCTAACATCCATACCGGGTAAGATGGTGGAATGCCTCATCAAAGATAGGATCTCAAAACACATAGACGAACAGGCCTTGCTGAGGGAGAGTCAGCGTGGCTTCTGTAAGGGTAAGTCTTGCCTCACGAACCTTATAGAATTCTTTGAAAAGGTCAACAGGCATGTGGATGCGGGAGAACCCGTGGACATTATATATCTAGACTTTCAGAAGGCGTTTGACACGGTCCCTCACCAAAGGCTACTGAAAAAACTCCACAGTCAGGGAATTAGAGGACAGGTCCTCTCGTGGATTGAGAACTGGTTGGAGGCCAGGAAGCAGAGAGTGGGTGTCAATGGGCAATTTTCACAATGGAGAGAGGTGAAAAGCGGTGTGCCCCAAGGATCTGTCCTGGGACCGGTGCTCTTCAACCTCTTCATAAATGACCTGGAGACAGGGGTGAGCAGTGAGGTGGCCAAGTTTGCGGAAAACACCAAACTTTTCCGAGTGGTGAAGACCAGAAGTGATTGTGAGGAGCTCCAGAAGGATCTCTCCAGAATGGGCAGCAAAATGGCAGATGCGCTTCAATGTCAGTAAGTGTAAAGTCATGCACATTGGGGCAAAAAATCAAAACTTTAGATATAGGCTGATGGGTTCTGAGCTGTCTGTGACAGATCAGGAGAGAGATCTTGGGGTGGTGGTGGACAGGTCGATGAAAGTGTCGACCCAATGTGCGGTGGCAGTGAAGAAGGCCAATTCTATGCTTGGGAACAAAACTGCTAATATTATAATGCCGTTGTACAAATCGATGGTAAGGCCACACCTGGAGTATTGTGTCCAGTTCTGGTCGCCGCATCTCAAAAAAGACATAGTGGAAATGGAAAAGGTGCAAAAGAGAGCGACTAAGATGATTACGGGGCTGGGGCACCTTCCTTATGAGGAAAGGCTACGGCGTTTGGGCCTCTTCAGCCTAGAAAAGAGACGCTTGAGGGGGGACATGATTGAGACATACAAAATTATGCAGGGGATGGACAGAGTGGATAGGGAGATGCTCTTTACACTCTCACATAATACCAGAACCAGGGGACATCCACTAAAATTGAGTGTTGGGCGGGTTAGGACAGACAAAAGAAAATATTTCTTTACTCAGCGCGTGATCGGTCTGTGGAACTCCTTGCCACAGGATGTGGTGTTGGCGTCTAGCCTAGATGCCTTTAAAAGGGGATTGGACGAGTTTCTGGAGGAAAAATCCATTATGGGGTACAAGCCATGATGTGTATGCACAACCTCCTGATTTTAGAAATGGGCTATGTCAGAATGCCAGATACAAGGGAGGGCACCAGGATGAGGTCTCTTGTTATCTGGTGTGCTCCCTGGGCATTTGGTGGGCCACTGTGAGATACAGGAAGCTGGACTAGATGGGCCTATGGCCTGATCCAGTGGGGCTGTTCTTA
Organism: Tiliqua scincoides; assembly: GCF_035046505.1. NCBI lineage: Eukaryota > Metazoa > Chordata > Lepidosauria > Squamata > Scincidae > Tiliqua > Tiliqua scincoides. Next base: position 271,566,115 of record NC_089822.1, read on the forward strand.
TGTTTAAGAAGGAAGGAGGCGGGACCCAGGAAACTCCTGGCCAGTTAGCCTCACATCTGGCCCAGGTAAGGTGGTGGAAGCCTCATCAAGGGTTGCAATCTATATACAGATTTTATAGGAAAGAATAAGCTTCGCTGATGGAGATCAGCAGGGCTTCTGAAGAGCCAGCCCTGCCTCAGCAGAAGGTGGATGAAGGTGAACTGTGGACTTCTGGACCTTCAGAAGGCGTTTCACCAGGTCCCTCCCCAAAGGCCCCTGCAGAGAAAAGTCCACAGTCAGAAGGACACCAGAGGCCCCCTGCTGGGTCAAGCCAAGGGCCCACCGCCTTCAGTGTCCTCACGCCTCAGCTGCAATCCTAGAGGGCAGTGGCGTAGCAGAGGGGGTGCAAAGCCCTAAGTTTTGCAGGGCATGCAAGGGGCCCCCCTCAGAGACCCCTACGTCTGCTTCCCCCCCCCCGCCCGGAATGGCTCCGAAGGGGAAGGGTCGCTCGCAGGGCGCGGTGAGCTGCCCCGCAAAACTTAGGGCTTCCCCCCCCCCGCGATGGGGGGCCTCGATCGCTCCCAGCCAGCAGGGCTCTTCTCCTCGGCAGGCGCGATTTCTGCGCGCTCGGAAGAGGCAGCCCCGGGAAGTGCCTCACCCCCCCCCCGCAGCTGCGCCGCTCTCGGGAAAGCCCCCTCCCCGCATCGCAGCCCCGCCTGCCTGGCCGCTCCGGGACCATCAGCGCGTCGCAGCCGCCGGCCGGAGGCTTCTCCCCGGCGACAGGTGACGGCGGCGCCCGGGCAGCGCCATTGGCTGGCCGAGGGGAAGCGGAGGCCGCCCCGGGAGCGGAGCGCAGATGCTCCCGCGGCGGCGGCGGCGGCGGCGATGGGGTCCGGGCGGCGCGGCTGGGCGCTGGGGGTCGTCGCGGCTCTGCTCTGGGCGGCGGCAGGAGCGACAGCAGCGCCTCCAGGTATGCGACGCTCCGGCGCAGCCCGGGAGTGCTGCGCTTCGAAGGGGCGGGCTGGCCCCGCTGCGGACTCCCGACGGCGCTGCTGCCCCCGCAGATGCGAGGCGGGGGCGCGACCGGGGCAGCCCTTCGGAGGCGGCAGCGCTGCAGGCCCTCGCCCCCCCCCCCACGTGGCGCTGCTGCCCCGCGCTCTCGGGCGTCCCGGGCCTGTTCCCGCCCAGAGCTCCGCTTCGCGGCCTCGAAGCGAGCGAGACTCGGCAGTCCGCCGCCGGCAGCAGTGGCGTAGCTCAAGGGGGCGAAGCACTGGGGGAGCCTCCCCTTCGGAACCGCTCAGCGCCTCGCCCCCTCGAGCGACCCCGCTCTGCGCCGGAGCTGCCCTCTCGGCGTCCTCCTCGTGTCGCGGATTGCGCTCCTGCGTGCCCGCGGCCCGTCCCGCAGGAGTCCCCACCGCCACGCGTGGAGAGACGCAGCCTCGACGGCGGGCGGGCGGGCGGGCGGGCAGCAGGCACGGCGAAGCGGGGCTTGGCGCCTGGCGGGGCCCGACCCGGTGCAGCCAGGAACGCTCCTCCTCCGCGCGCTTCTGCCTGCAGGAGCCTGAGCGCGGACGGCCGCTGGCCCGGGCGGCTTGCGGGGGGGGGGGTCTGGACCGCCCCGCCGGGCCCGCTGACGCCGCTCTCCCCGCCCGCAGAGCAGCAGCGGGCGCACCTGTTCTCGGAAGTGCTCTTCTGCCAGCGGGACTCGCCCTTCTCCGGCCTGGCGCAGACCCTGGACGGCCAGGCGCTCTTCGGCTTCGACTTCCCCGGCTCCCGCTGGCTCCCGCGCCTGCCCGACTTCCGGCCGGAGGCACCCGGCCGCACGCCGCTGGCCAACGTCAGCCGCCTGAACCAGCTCTGCGGGGAGGCGCTGCGCGCCCTCACGGCCCTCGCCGAGGACGAGCGGGTGCAGACGCCCGAGGCCAGAGGTGAGCCCGGAGACCCGTCGGGGCGCCGAACGCAGTCCTGGCGCTCGACGGAGGCCCGCGGTGGCTGTTCCCGAGGGAAGAACCTGGCCTCGTAAGGGGGGGTGACTTGGCTCACCCCCACCCTTGTCACAGCCCAAGCCCAGCGGGGCCACCGCAGAACGTGTGCTCCATACTCTGTGGACCCAAAGCTCCCCAGCACTGGCCAGTCAGTGGGGTGGGGGTGGGCCGGGGAGGGAAGTGGGATCGAGGCCAGGAAGGTGCAGCTGTGCCCCCAATATCCTTCCCCACTTTCCAGCCTCCATCCGCCGTCCCAGGTCCACTCAGAATTGCACAGGCTTTACAGCTGGCGCACATCTGGAGCTGCAAGGGCTGACCCTGGGCGGAGGGAGGGCCTCAGGAGGCCTTGCTGTTCCCCCACAGGATGCACCACATGCCTGGGGAGTTGGGTAGGGGAGGACTGCTAGTTGATGCAGATCTGCAAAGGCCTGCCTGGAAGGAAAAATGAGGCACCCACAACTTCTAGCCAGTGCTCTCTCTGGAGAGGTGTTCCCTCCTGTACCAGGAAGGAAGGGGAAGCCTCTTCCAAGACTGCCCCGTCAGTGCTGATTTTGCAGGTACTTACATGAGAAATGGTGAACATTCATCTTCTCCACCCCCCCCCCCCAATTAATCAACAGCTCCTTTTTAGGAGAGCAACATGTTACTAACGCTAATTAACATGAATTAATCAACACTGTAATGGTTGCATCCTCGTTTTCAGTGAAAACTGGGGCTCAGCTTTGAAACGTCAATCCAGTTTGCAGCAACTGAGAAAAGGCCAATTCCCTGCTCAGGATCATGAAAAAAGGAATTGAGAGTAAAACAGCCCATATGAGAATGTCTTGCAGAAATCGATGGTCAGGCCACACCTGGAGTGTTGCACCTGGTTCTGGTGCATCTTGAAAAGGACATAGTGGAAGTGGAGAAGGTGCAAAAGAGAGCGACTAAGGGCGCAATCCTAACCCCTTGTCAGTGCTTTCCAGCAGTGGCACAGAGGTGCCAATGGGACATGTGCTGCATCCTGCAGTTGGGTGTCACTCACGGAGGCCTCCTCAAAGGAAGGGAATGTTTGTTCCCTTCCCTCAGAGCTGCACTGCCCTTATTGCCCAAAGATGATTACTGGGCTGGGGCAACTTCCTTATGAGGAAAGTCTACAGCGTTTGGGCCTCTTCAGCCTAGAAAAGAGACGCCTGCGGGGGGACAAGATTGAGACACACAAAATCATGCAGGGGGTGGACAGAGTAGAGAGATGCTCTTTTCCCTCTCACATAACACCAGAACCAGGGGACATCCACTAAAGTTGAGTGTTGGAAGAGTTAGGACAGACAGAAGGAAGTATTTCTTTACTCAGTGTGTGGTTGGTCTGTGGAACTCCTTGCCGCAGGATGTGGTGATGGCGACTGGCCTGGACGCCTTTAAAATGGGATTGGACATATTTATTGAGGAAAGTTCTTCACAGGTTACAAGCGATGGTGGGTATGTGCAACCCCGACACTCACAGGCTCAACTTCCCACTACACTTTGTGACAGTCTCATGATTCTGGAACCCATCAGGAGAGGTTGACTGTGTTCCAGTCCAGAGCCTTGACACACCCTCTTCCCCTCCCCACCCAGGCATTCCTCAAGTGGAGGTCTTCACCCTCCAGCCTCTCCAGCTGGGGCAGCCCAACACCCTGGTCTGCTCGGTGACCAACCTCTTCCCACCGTCTGCTGACATCAGCTGGGAGCATGGGGGAGAGCTGGTGACGGAGGGAGTGTCCACCCCTCAGACCTACCCGGTGCAGGGGCTGGACTTCCGGGCTTTCTCCTACTTGGAGGTCACCCCGCAGGAAGGAGATGTCTACAGCTGCACTGTCAGGACTGCCCGGGACAAGTTCAGCAGCATGGCTTTCTGGGGTGAGTGCCCCCCCACTTCCCTCCTTCCCCTTGTCCCTGCCCCACAGTGACTCATAGTGTCTACTCTGTGCCCCCCTCCCCCAGTGCCCAAAGATCCCATTGCCTCGGACCTTGCAGTGACCATTGCATGTGGCATTGCTGTCGGACTTGGAGGCGTCTTCATGATCGTGGGGGTCGCCCTGATTGTCGGATCCTGCATGCTCAGGACTGCAGGTAGGTCAGGTGAAGGGGTGGCAGGATATATCCTAGAGCCAGAGTTTCCTGCGAGGCAGGTGGACAAGCATCTGCCAGTGGAGGAGGCTCACACCTTGTCATGGACAGATCACTTCCTGGTAGGGCTTACAGCCATTGCAGCTCCCTCCCTCTGCAAAAGTTAGGGGCTCAGTGGGTGTGGTCTGCCCCCCCCATCCTGCGGCTTGATTCCAAAGGTTTCTGGAAGCTTTGCCCATCACAAGGGCTGGTGCCTGAAGCCCTGGTCAACCCCTGGAATGAGCCAGTGTGATGGGAGTTGTGAGTCCGAGCTCTCTGCCTTGACACAGAGCTTGTTTTACTGAGGAGAGGACGGGGCAGATGTCTGGTGGGTGAGGCTGTCTGCTAGTGGCACGTGGGGGGAGAAGCAAACTACAGAGGCTGTTGGGGGCACAGGGACTGGGGAAGGAAGCAGCTCTCCAGGGTGGAGGCCCAAGGCCCAGCACAGCTGGAGGAGGAGGGCAGGAGGAGTCCCATAGTAGGGGTGGGGACCCCTTCCTGAGCTCTCTGGTGGGAGTTGGGGAGTGAGTCCCAGTGGAAGCTGGAGAAGGTAGACTGGCCAGAGAGGGCTGGGAGGCCGGTCCCCTGGGGTGAGAAGGGGAGACCGGTAGCGGGCACTTGGAAGGGCCAGGTGGGGACTCCCCACCCTTCTGTGTGGGCACACACCCCAGCAGGCTCCTTCTCTTGCAGAGTGAGGTCTCAAATCAGCGGGATGAAGACCTGAGGAGAAGCCGCCTGCCTGCTGTCTCTCGGCCCCACTCTCTTTCTCCCTCCTGGAGCTGCCTCCAGGAACAGGCAAGGCCCCCTGGATTGAACCCCTGCTGCCCTCCTGCACAGGTCCTGATCACACGCTCAGGGAGAGCTTCCCCTCCACCCCAGCTGGCTGCTTCACGGTGTTTGGACTCCCCCACCCCAACCCCATGGCTGTGCCACTCTCTCCCCGGCCCCCCCACTACTCCAGCTGCTGGAAGCCCTTTCAGTGTCTTGTGGGGGGGGCTACTGACGAGCTGTGGGGCAAGAATCTTGTTGTGGGGGAAGGATACAGTCACATTCGTTTTTGGAGGCAGAGGCATGTGGCAATCCAGTGACTGCCCCACAGCCCCTACTGCTCCTGGCTCTTTGCCCTACCGGTTGTGGAACCTCCACTGCACAAAAAGGCAGCCACATGAGGACAGAACCGTTCCTCGCTTAATTGTGCAGGTGGCAGGGGTCTCTCACACATTTAGCATTAGGACCCATTCTTTAGAATGAGGACCCCGCTGGAAATGATGTCGTGCCGGAAGTGACATCATCAGGCAGGGAAATTTTTCACCATCCTAGGCTGCAGTCCTACCCACACTTACCCAGGAGGAAGTCCCATTGACTCTCATTGTTAAAAGCATATTCAAAGCAGCTTGTTCAAAGTACAGGTCTGTAACATGCAGCCCCATCCCATGGTAGCATCAAGTCTAATACATTAAAAACAAGATATTGAAATGGAAGGGGACCCACCTGAAATTGACTCGTGACCCACCTAGTGGGTCCCAACCCATAGTTTGAGAAATGCTGATCTATGATATTGCTCACCCCAGGGGAATGGGTTGCCAACTCACCAGAGGAAATCCTCTGGCCTGCTCCTGTGCCTTTAGCAAAAGTGTGGTCACAGAAGCTGCCGGCAAAAGGAGTTTTTTTCCAGAGCTTATAGGCGTATGTGGCTGCAGGCAGAAGTGCTGTTAAGGCGCAGAAGCTGGCAAACCCAACAGGGAGCATCTGGGCTCCACTGTCAGGGTCTTTGCATCCACCTGAACCCGTGAAATGCCCCCTCCCAGCCTCCTGTGTCCCCTGCGCACCGGCAGTGGTCTTGCTTTCCGTGGTCTCAGGAGGGAAGAGTGTGAAGAGGGTTCTGGCTGGAGAGGCTGCGCTTTTTTAGTCATTGTCCGCATTTATAAAATGGGGGGGTGAGGAGGGGTGGATTTGCAGGAGACTCTTCTGGCTCTTCCTCCATCGGCAGGAGCCCCCCCCACCCCCAAGCAGGCCAGGCCAGCAATGTAGCACATTAAGGAGACAAGGAGCTTCTTGTGGGAGGGAATGGAGAGACAGCCATACCCCTCCCCACCGCTCCTCCTTGGCCCCTTAACTAATGAGCTTGGTCTGGATTTGGGGCTGGGGGGAGGAAAGGTGGCTGCCTGCTTTCCTGATCTCCATGAGCCTGAACTTTTTTTTGGGGGGGGGGGGAACACCTTGCCATTCTCACCATAAGGGGGCACATACGATGTGAGACTTTGGGCTCTCCAAACTGCGTGTGTGTGTTTTTTGTTTTTTTTAATGAAGGGCTGAGCCCTGGAATTTGTAGAGCTATCATCAAGTGCCTCTAAGCATGTACAGAGTGCATATCAGTGAAGAACCACTGCTTGCCCATACACAGGTTGTGGTGGGGTTTGCAGCCAGTGTAGCTTCAAGGCAGGATAGACCCCAAAATGTCTTCTGCTTTTTTTCCCTTTGGAAATCAAGTAATATTACTGCACCCTGGTGAAGAATTTCCTCCAAGTTCCACCCAAGCTAGTGGTCGTCACCACATCTTGTGGCAAGGAATTCCACAGACCTCTTATGTGTGGGGTTATTGTGCATGGATGAGGCAGGGAGCAGGGTCTGTGGATTGGAAAGGGGGGGAAATGAGAGAAGAAAGGAGTCAGCAAGGCCAGGTTTGGGAGGGGGCCGGGCGAGGTGTGCCTGTCTGTCTGTGATGTTTTCTGGTCCCGTGATGATTTTATGGCACTTAAAAAAATTGTGACTGTAGGAACAGTGGAAGGAGGCCCTGTCACCTTTGTGTCTACTGGCAGGTGCCCAATAAAAGTAGTTTGGGATAAATAAATAAAAAAACAGCTTCCAGATTGTTTTATTCTAGGAGCCATTGCAGTAGGAAATGAAAGCTCCGGGTTCATGTTCTGAGGGTCCCCCACCTTCAAGTCTTGCCTCTTGTCCAAGTGCTCAGCTGGAAGAGGCCTTGGACAGGCACTGCCAGTCAGAGCAAGAGGCTCCAGGCCAGAAGGCCCAGGGGAGGCAGCCTCATGCATCAGCAAGGCTCCCCCACCTTCCCCAGAGCTTGGTGCTGCTGGGACTATTCCATGGGTGAGCAGAATTTGGAGGCCACTTCTCAGCGATGGCCCTCCCTGTGGCGTGCAAAGCAAGGATGTCTATTTTTGAAGTCTTCTTAGACTGCATGCTGCAGCCAAGGTGGTTGCTGATGGAAACAACATGAAAGCAGGCTGGAGAAGGGAGAGGCTGAACCCAGAAGCCGGGCGCTTTTCCAGAAGCAAAGTGAAGCACGGTCCAGATTCTGGGATGCCTGCAAAGGAGCCACATGTGGGAGAGCTGCCGGGGACACTGCTTGAAAACCCTGCAGGTCTGTCCGCTGGACTCGCTCTCCTTTGATGTTCCGGCCTTTCAAAGCCACTTTGCAACAGGCCATTCAACAGGTGGAACTTTTCTCCGCATGGATCTGCAGGAACTGGGACAGCACACTTCTGCCTGGCATCCACTTCTGAACCACACAGCAGCACTGCCAGCGCAAAGTGGTGACCTCTACACCCGCCCATAGGCCTACTCAGCACCTTCAGCAGGGGCAGCTGCTGGGAGGGGGACCACTGTGTCACCACAGCCTGCAAAGGGGGTGGGCTGTGTGTTTTCTGAACATCATAAAGAATTTTTTTCCCCAAAAGCAAAAGATTATAACTAGAACATGCTATATATCTATGTACTATACATCTCTCTCTCTCTCTCTCTCTCTCTCTCTCTCTCTCTCACACACACACACACACACACACACACACACACACACACACACACACACACACAAAACCAGCTCTAGAAAAACAGATCTGACACTCCTGAGAGAGAGAAGGCATTTCTGTTTGGCTCCTTGGTCATTTGCATTAAAACAGGATCCAACAGATGATGGCTACAGACTAGCAAAGAAAGGAAGAAAAGGGATGGAAGATGAATAGGAGCTGCAGGGCCCAACTGGAATCTTGTTTTTTTGTGGGCTCCCCTCAGGTTCACAGCCAAGGTCTGTAGAATCTTACAGATATAAATACAATTTATATAGCTAATGTATATAGGCTAATGGACTCTGGGCTGTCTGTGACAGATCAGGAGAGAGATCTTGGGGTGGTGGTGGACAGGTCGATGAAAGTGTCGACCCAATGTGCAGTGGCAGTGAAGAAGGCCAATTCTATGCTTGGGTTCATTAGGAAGGGTATTGAGAACAAAACGGTTAGTATTATAATACCGTTGTACAAATCGATGGTAAGGCCACACCTGGAGTATTGTGTCCAGTTCTGGTCGCTGCATCTCAAAAAAGACATAGTGGAAATGGAAAAGGTGCAAAAGAGAGCGACTAAGATGATTATTGGGCTGGGGCACCTTCCTTATGAGGAAAGACTACAGCGTTTGGGCCTCTTCAGCCTAGAAAAGAGACGCTTGAGGGGGGACATGATTGAGACATGCAAAATTATGCAGGGGATGGACAGAGTGGATAGGGAGATGCTCTTTACACTCTCACATAATACCAGAACCAGGGGACATCCACTAAAACGGCTAGTATTATAATGCCGTTGTACAAATCGATGGTAAGGCCACACCTGGAGTATTGTGTCCAGTTCTGGTCGCCGCATCTCAAAAAGGACGTAGTGGAAATGGGAAAGGTGCAAAAGAGAGTTGCCTAGATGCATTTAAGAGGATTGGACAAATTTCTGGAGGAAAAAATCCATCAAGGGTTATGAGTCATGGTAGGAATGTGCAAGCTCCTGATTTTAGAAGTAGGCTACCTCAGAGCAGTGGCATAGCTAAGGGGGTGCAGGGGTAGCAGTTGCACCGGGCATCAAGCTTTAGGGGGGCCAACAAGCTGAGTTTGACACTAGTGAAGGTAATTTTATGCAGAATGCAATGAAACAAACCCCTTTAGAATATCTGTATTTGTTACGGTATGTGCCCCATACAGCAAGGCAATTTGGTGGCTGGATAAGGCAGGCCTACCAGACTGCTGCTGTGTATAAGCAAATGTAAGCATACCTGTCAGACAATGGGGCAAGGACCAATCAGGGCAAAGTGCTGAGTCATTGCACAGAACAAGGAGAGATGGGAAAAGCTAATGCAATCCTCACCCAGGATGATGCAATGACATTCCTCAGGGATGAGGTCATGGCCTTTCCCATTGGCTGACAGGAGTATAAATGGCCAACAAGCACACTCCACTGGGTGAGTTGTAGGAGTGAGTTGCTGCATGAATCTCTGCTGGATGGATACCTGATTTACTGACTACTTGGACTGTTTGCTGGACTGCCTCTGCTTGCTGATTTCTAGAACTGTCTTCTACCTGTAAATACTGCCTGTAAATAGACTCTGGTGCTGGTACTTCCCTGGGTCTTGCCTCCTTTTTTGGGCGTTCTTCCCTGTGCTCTGAGCACCACACACTGCAGCTGCCGGTTTGCGCTTCTGCTATCTCTGTATTTTGCCCAATTATCTCTAACAGTATTCTATCAAAGGGTATGGCCAATTAACCAGAAAATGTAAACACAACTGCATTATGGAACAAAAAGTGAATTTTTTTACTAAAAACTGACCTATGAGACTGATTGTTCTGAGAGCCAAGGACATGTTATTGTGTTATTGACATGTTGCAAGGACATGTTGCTATGTTACAGCATGGAGCCAATAAGGTGTTTTATTGCAAATATCAATGAGAATTGATCCTCCTGTGATGCTTACTATTTATATCATCTATATCTATATCAAGAGATAGAGAATAAAGAGCCCACAATCAGTGTTTTAAAAAACCCCTGAGAATTCATAAGCTTAAAAAAAAATTGTAAGTTAAAAAAAATACTTGGTTTCATAGCAGATAGGCAGACCAATGCTATCCCTTGCTAGCCCATAGCATGTAGCATGTTACATAGTCCCAACAGCTTTAAAAAAAAAAAAACTTTTTTACTTAGGCTGCCTGGCTTCCACTGGGTCTCCTCAGATTCACTAAACTTCAGAAGGTGTTTGATAAGGTCCCTCCCTCACTAAAAGCTGTTGAGAAAACTCCACAGTCTGAATAAGAGGACAGGTCCTCTCATGGATTGGGAACTGGTTGTGGACCAGGAAACAGAGTGGGTGGCAATTGACAAAAAAAGTGGAGAGAGGTGGAAAGTGGAGTGCCTCAAGGATCTGTCCTGGGACTGGTGCTTTTCAACATAAATGACCTGGAAATGGGGAGGTGGACAAATTTGGAGGATGGAAATGGGGAGGTGGACAAATTTGTGGATGACACTAAACTTTTCAGAGTGGTGAAGACCATAAGGGATTGTGAAGTACTCCAGAAGGATCTCTCCGAACCAGGAGAATAGGCAGCAAAATAGCAGTTGTGTTTCAATATAAGTGTAAAGTAATGCACTGATTATGGGAACCAAAGTGAAAGAACAGCAGCTTTACTATCCACAAGCAACCTCATCTCCCTCACAACTTGGTACATGTCCAGGTACAATCGGCAGCCGGCACAGGTCTGTCGGCTATGTGCAGTGTGCCCACCTATAAAAACCCTTTCACACACGTGTTAGCAGGAGTAGGGGAGGGATTGTCGCATGGCTTCTTGTTTTTCCAAGATGGGAAAACCAAACAAAACACAGGCCCACAGTATAAGTTCAGTGGGCAACTTACAGAGGGTAAATTAATACTCGGTGCAATGGTCGAAGTGGTCAAGACACAACTTACAGAGGTGGTCAATATAGAGAGGTTGGTTTCCCATAGTGTATATGCAGTGTCTGTCCATACTGTGAAAATTAGGTCAACTTAAGGAGGTGGTCAATATAATGTGGTCAACTTTGGAGGTTCTACTGTAATTTGATTTTGTCTTGGAAGAGGGGGGCTACAAATCAAACACAAACCCCAAGTAGCAGATAGATGCCTCAGCAATGCCACTGGCTTGGGGGAGGTGGCAGAGCAAGTGGGTGGAGAGCTGCTGGGGGGAGGAGGCAGCTTTCCCCCCAATTTTTACTTTTTAAAACATAAGAACATAAGAACAGCCCCACTGGATCAGGCCATAGGCCCATCTAGTCCAGCTTCCTGTATCTCACAGCGGCCCACCAAATGCCCCAGGGAGTGCACCAGATAACAAGAGACCTGCAAGGCTTCCTGGGAATTGTAGTTAAGAACATAAGAACAGCCCCACTGGATCAGGCCATAGGCCCATCTAGTCCAGTTTCCTGTATCTCACAGAGGCACACCAGATAACAAGAGACCTCATCCTGGTGCCCTCCCTTGCATCTGGCATTCTGACATAACCCATTTCTAAAATCAGGAGGTTGTGCATACACATCATGGCTTGTACCCCGTCCAGGATGATGTCACTTCCAGTTGTGACATCACTTCCAGGCCATCATTTTGAGCTTTACACCTGGCTACAGGATCATTAGCTACACCACTGCCTCAGAATGTCAGATGCAAGGGAGGGCACCAGGTCTCTTGTTACCTGGTGTGCTCCCTGGGGCATTTGGTGGGCCGCTGTGAGATACAGGGAGCTGGACTAGATGGGCATATGGCCTGATCCAGTGGGGCTGTTCTGATGTTCTTAACTACAATTCCCAGGAAGCCTTGCAGGTCTCTTGTTATCTGGTGTGCTCCCTGGGGCATTTGGTGGGCCGCTGTGAGATACAGGGAGCTGGACTAGATGGGCCTGTGGCCTGATCCAGTGGGGCTGTTCTTATGTTCTTAACTACAATTCCCAGGAAACCTTGCAGGTCTCTTGTTATCTGGTGTGCTCCCTGGGGCATTTGGTGGGCCGCTGTGAGATGCAGGAAGCTGGACTAGGTGGGCCTTTGGCCTGATCCAGTGGGGCTCCTCTTATGTTCTTAAACTAAAATTCCCAGGAGGCCTTGCAGGTCTCTTGCTGTCTTGTGTGCTCCCTGGGGCATTTGGTGGGCCACTGTGAGATGCAGGAAGCTGGACTAGATGGGCCTTTGGCCTGATCCAGCGGGGCTTATGTTCTTATGTAGAGCAGGGTGCCCCAGCATGGGGCCTCCTTAGGCACAGGGCCCAACTGGAAGCAATTGGCCGGCCCTGGTAGCAAATGAAAAAAGTATATTTCTATTGCTTGGGGGGGGGGGGAGCAGTGAAAGCTTCAACCCAGGAAGGAAAAGCAACCAGCTGCCTGCTGTGTGGCCAGTCAAAGCTGAGTTGTGTTCCTGGTACAGAAACCGACATACCCAGATCTTCTGCATCCCTTGATTCAGAGTGGGTTGTTGTGCCATTTCCCACAACTCAGCAATACACATCTTGGCAGTTGTACAAAGCTGTTGCAGCAGCACCTCTGATGTTTGGAGGTAGACAGGATCATTTGTGGGGGGAGGGGGGGAAAGAGAGGCTGGATGAACCGTCTTAGAAGATCCTGTACATTTAAAAAGTCAGAGCAAGTCGAAAACTGGACAGCACAGAATGAGGAAGGCCAGAATATCCTTTCCAAGGTGCTTGTGGTGAAGGTTTTTGATGCATTCCTGAGGCCCCCCTCTGCCACCTCTTCTGGCTTCATGCACAGACGGGCAGGCCATATTCCAGGAACTTGAGGCTTGGGGGCGGCACCAAGGGAAAAGTCTGCTCCCGTGCCAAGAGGAAGTGTGTGTGAGGGTGCAAAGAGGAACAGGAGAAACATAAGAACATAAGAACAGCCCCGCTGGATCAGGCCAAAGGCCCATCTAGTCCAGCTTCCTGTATCTCACAGTGGCCCACCAAATGCCCCAGGGAGCACACCAGATAACAAGAGACCTCATCCTGGTGCCCTCCCTGCGTCTGGCATTCTGACATAGCCCATTTCTAAAATCAGGAGGTTTCACATACACATCATGGCTTGTAACCCGTAATGGATTTTTCCTCCAGAAACTTGTCCAATCCCCTTTTAAAGGCGTCTAGGCTAGACGCCAGCACCACATCCTGTGGCAAGGAGTTCCACAGACCGACCACACGCTGAGTAAATAAATATTTTCTTTTGTCTGTCCTAACCCTCCCAACACTCAACTTTCCTGGCTGTCCCCTGGTTCTGGTGTTATGTGAGAGTGTAAAGAGCATCTCTCCATCCACTTTATCCTTCCCATGCATAATTTTGTATGTCTCAAAAGGGGGAGGGTCTTACATGCCTGTGATCTGATCCCATGTACTGTGTTTCTTCACTTAGAAAGAAACCGCTCTTAAAAAGAAACCACTCTTTTTCACTTAAAAAGAAACCAGCTGCCCCAGGTCCACCCCATTCTCCAAGTGTAGCTGCAGTGTGGATTTGAAGGGGCCCAGGGCTTCCATGTCTTTGGATGTTCTTCAAAGCCATTCCTCAGCCCAGACACAGAGAGGGTAATAACAACAACAACAACAACAACAACAACAACAACAACTTTATTTCTATCCCGCCCTTCTCCCCAAAGGGACCCAACACCCTCTTTCTCAAGCATATGTGCGGTTCAAACTGACTTTATCCTGGTTTCAAAGCTAGGCAGGCTTTGTGAGGGGGGAGAATTTTGCTGGCTCTCAAAGGGAAAGCCTCCTCTAAGATCAGACCTGACAAAAGGTTAGCCAGCAAGTCCTGCCTGAATGTTAAATTAGATCACAATTGCCCAATCTGGTAGTTCTTTACAGACTCTGGACCCTGTAGTCTCCCAGCCTGAGCCTGAAGCAACACTCCTGCCACATCCTATTGTTCAGCAGGAACTCACCTGGATGGGCCATCAAGATCTTTTGTGTCCTCCTGGAAGAACCCAATGGAGGTCAGGAAGTTCAGGTTGCATAGCTCCCCAAGCTCCCTTGTCCTGCCCAAAATTCCTCTGTAAAAAGTCCTGTAACTTCTCTGGCTCCTAGCAAGCAGCTGAGGGCCAGCTTTCTCTCCAGCAAGCTGTCTTGAGGAGGTTTCTGTAGCAGTAGGAACCTCCATTTTTGAACAGGGTCAGCTTTCTCTCTACCAAGTGTGCTTTGAGGCTTCTCCTCCACTTTTTGGGTCACTTCAGAAACTAGCTGGGGTGTCCATTGCTGTGCTTGGAGGTTTCTTTTCCAGAAGAAAACCTCCTCCATTCTTAGTCCTTTCCTTCCCTGGAACCTGGAAACTCTGCAGCCCTGCCCTTGCTTGCAGATCAGAACAGGTGATCTTTCCTCCCCTTCTGATATTCATAACAGTCATCTCTCTCTCTTTCCCCCAAAAGATTGAGGACCCAGTCCCATCCAACTTGCCAGTGCTGGTGCAGCTGCAATGCAGCCTTGAGGAAAGGGAACAATTGTTCCCTTACCTGGAGGAGGCCTCCCTGATTGGCCCCCACCGCAGGATGTAGCACATGCCTGATTGGCTGGAAAATTGGATAGGATTTGGCCCTCAGTCACCTTTCCAACTAACTCCCGCTGCACAAACACAGCCATTGACAAGCCTCTCTTCTCTGTAACTGACCTGAAATTCAATGTGCCTTTTCCTTGTTATCTATATTTCTTTAATAAACTCTGATCTGCTTTGAAAAGCTCAGTCTTGTGGTTACTGTCGGCCTAATTCTGAGGCACCTTGAGAATGGTTGTCCTGCTCATCCACGTCAACAATCCGACTCCTTGTCTCGCTGCTGGACTGGACCTCTTGCTTAATTTCAGTTATTTGTGTGTGCGCGCAAGGCACCTGCAGGGCATCTGAAACTGTGCCACTTGGTGATTGTTGGAGTTTGGAGCAACTCCTTCTGCTGTCCAGAGGTGGCAGGATACTGTCCAGAAAGGGTTAAGCCATGGCCCAGTGACTACTCTTTACCTGTCCTCTTCTGTGACCTTTGTGGGGGTGTGACCCAGACCCTGTAACCTTCCCTCCTTCTCCTGGCACACTCTCTTCCTTTCTGACCACAGACCTGATGAGATGGCACCCAGCAGGGATCTGCTGGCGACGCCATCTTGAGCACATGGCATGCAGGGCGAGGCAGCTCTAGGGCCTTGCTGTCTTTAAGTTAGTGAAACCTCTGATCATAATCAGATGCTGTAAATATGCTTCTATGGAACCGTGAGTAAATGACTTTCTTTTGCAACTTCAACCAGCCAAGATTCCTCCAACAGGTTATGGGCCCAGGGACAGTGCACTAAGAAACCCAGGGACTGTGTACTAAGAAACCCAGAGACCAGGTACTAAGAAACCTAGGTGGGTTGTGCACTAGGAAGCCCAGATACCTTGAAAGATTTTTATTTTTATTTTTGGGAACTCTCCCCACTCACTCTGTAAGGCTGAACTTGCTTGCTAAGTAAACAATGGCAGAAAGAACAGATGTTCAACCAATCAATGATCAGGTTGAACCCCAAAAGCTTCCACAACTGGCATTATAGAATTATGGCAGAAATTCAAATGCATGGAGCACTGTCTGCTCTAGAGACAGAGCGTCCCACTAGTGGAGAGGCTGCAGTGTGGCATGGAGCTGAGAAGATGGGAAAGCCAAATGCCTCATTCGCAGATCTCTAACTGAGCTTCAACTGCCTTATGTAGGAGAGGCTAAAACAGCAAAGGAAATGATAACAATCCTGACTGAAACCTATGCAAAAACAGGAATGAAGGACCAGTTCAGATTGATTAATGAGTTGTGTTGCCTCAAACTAGAAAGAAAGGAGGATTGTGATAAATATTGTAACTGAGGTGTTACCATTTCGATAAAGAAGGCCACTTGGCTCGCCTTTGTCATTCAAAGCAGCCAGGCAGGAAGGAGCAGCACCTAAACTCCACCCAAGACAGAAAAACAAATCCCAGAAGGGGGAGTAAAAAGCCCACTAACAAAAGATAAATTCCAGAGTCTAAGTGAAAGTATGAATCTACTGGACTATTTAAAAATACATCAAAATACATCAAAAACTACATAAAAACAGCAATAAAATAGGTAAAAAGCAACCAGCAGCAATAAAATCAGCAGTAAAAACAATTAAAAGCAGCCATCGGGCATCAAAGACTTGCTGGAATAAAAATGTCTTCAGGTCTCTCTGGAAGGTTAACAAGGAAGGAGCTGTTCTCAACTCAAAGGGGAGGAAATTCCACAATACAGGCGCCGCCGCCACTGAGGAGGCCTTTTTCTGGCTGACATCCCCCTCACCTCTCTTAATGGCTGGTCCCCAGCATGTTTTGCATTTCAGCACCTTTTGATCTTGCACAAGTTTTTTGGGTAGAGGTTATTAGTAGCATCAATCAGGCTTTGGAAAAATCAGTGTTCTTTATAGATATGTATATTCTTTTGAATTATATTTTGACCTTATGGAAACTTTCTGAAGGACAACAAAGATGGACTCTCTGCGCCCCGACAGTTGCAGAAAGACTTACAGAACTTAAATCCTGGAAGGACAAATGCCCACCCACTATCGCCCAATGGAGGGAAGATCTCCTGGTGCTATCTGTATTTGAATCTGTTGCATACAGAAGACAATTTTGTCTTGATAAATTTTTTGATATTTGAAAACCTTTTTTAGATATTTTTGTACAGTTTTTTTCTTCTGTCACTTCTTATTTCTCTCTCACTTGTGTTGTTTCACTTTTTCCTTTTTTTCCTTTTTCCTTTCCTTATAGACATCATTATGCACTAAAATTGTATCTCTTGTACCATGTTATTTATCAATAAAATAAAAGAATTTAAAAAATGACATGTAGGAAACGTGTGTACATGTGAAGGAGCAGTGCTGGTAACAAGGGGCAGATGGTCCATACTCAACGCTCCCTGCCACGGTGCCCTGTCAGGACCCTCCCGCTTCCTTTTGCATTTCTGGACAGGCTTCAGCCTAGGAGGCGAGACCTTGCACCAAGCAGGCCCTTCCTTGGCCACAGCCAGGGAGGCGGCACTGCCTGAGGTCCGGCCCACCCACGAGGCAGACTGAGGCAGCAAGAGATTGGCAAGGGGCACCCACTTCTGCCTGCCCAGCTGCCTCCACTGTTCCCCTTTCCATTCCCTGCAGCAGAAGGGGAAGTGGGGGGGGGAGAGTGGGGGGCTAGAAGAGCATTTAGGGAGGGGGGCCTGCTGCCCCAGGGGCTGGCAGCCAGGCGGGCGCAACACTCTCTCTCCACCAGGAGACGCACCACCTGAGCTGTCCTCGTCCTGCCCTCCGCTCGCCCGTCCTGCGAGGCCGCAGCGCGGGCGACGCGGTGCAAATGAGCGCGGCTTCCAAGGCTGCAGCAGAGGAGTCCGCGAGCCCCTGCCGGCCTGCCCAGAAGGGAAGGCGCTCCCGGAGACACGGAGGCGGCTACCGGTCTGGGCGCCCCTTGGAAGGACCGGGCCCCTCGACAGCTTCCCCCCGCCGCGCCCGGCGCCTCCTCCCGCTCCGGTCCTGCGCGCCTCCCGCTCCCGTCCCGGCTCACTTTCCTCCTGAGGCCGCCGGCCGGCTCCGCTTCGCCCGGCGACTGATGACGCGCGGCCGGACGGGCTCCTCACTGGCTCTCGGCGGGGCGGCCCAGCCTTGGCCCGGGCAGAGAAGCGGCGGCGGCGGCGGCGTCCGGGTTGCGTGGAAGTGCGGGGCGCGGACCGCGGCGCGCTCTCTCGCTCCCCCCCGCCTCGGGATGCGGCCGGCCCCCCCGCCCTGGCTGCTCCGCTGGGCGCTCTGCCTGGCGCTCGGCCACTTGCCGGCAGGTAAGACGCGGGCCGCCCCCGCCCCCCCCGCTCCGTGCGTCTCGGGAGAAGGGAGCGCCACTCCCTGCTCCAGTCGCTGCGCCGGGGCCCCTGGGCATGTGCAGAGTGCTTCTCCGACCCGCCGCGCGGCCGCGACCAGTCCTGTCCGCAGGTCTCATGGAGCCGGCAGCCCCTTGCTGGAGCCCTGGGGAGCCCAGAGCGCCTCCGGCCGGGCAGCTGCCCGGGGAGGGGGGAAGAGAGGGAGGCCGGGAAAGGTCAGGCTCCGCCGGGGGGCGGCCCGCCCCCAGCCCCTCCTGGGGGTGTCCGCGGAGTCCGCGCCCGGGGCTTCAAGAAAGGGCTCCCCCCAAGTCGGGGGCGCGGCTGCTGCAGGGGGACAGCCGGCCCGCCCCCTCTGGCTCCGCAGCTCCGGGGCTGTTGTAGTCCCCCCCTGAGCCCGCGCTCCTCTCTGCGCCCGCAGGCGGCGGCTTCGTGCTGCACCTGGAGGCGGACTGCCCGCTGGGCGCCGACGGCGGGGTGCTCTGGGCCAACTGGACGCTGGCCTTCAACAAGGTGCCCTTCCTCTGCTACGACGACCAGTTCCGGGGGTTCGTGCCCTGCGGCCTGGGCCTCTACGACCCCTGGTACGCCGTGATCCTGAACATCTCCGACACCCTGAACCGGCGGTACCCGGACCACGGACAGGTGCAGCGGGAGGCCTGCCGGGAGCAGACCCGCTCGCTGTGGGCACGGACGGGGCGCCGGCAGAGTGAGTGAGCGGGGCGGGGCGGGCTGTGGGGAACGGGGGGGAGGCCTGAGTGCTTCGCGCTCCGTCGGCGGGAGATGTCAGGCGCCATCCTGCCTGCGGGGCGCCCCTCGCTCAGAGGCGGAGGGGGCTTGTCCTTAGGAGACCGGATTCGGAGCCCTCCTCTCCCCCAGGCGGCCCGTGGGGCGGCTGCCTTGCGCTGCCATCCGGGCATGCCCCACACGGCCGAACCGCTCCGCTCCGTCTAAGTTCCCGATGGCTCCCTCCGGGGGAAGCCTGGCCGGAAGGCAGTCAGTCCTGCTTCTGCGCTTCTCGCCGCGAAACAGCCGAGGCTGGTGGCATCTGCACGACCAGCTCCGCCTGACGGGGGCAGAAGCGGGGGGGGAGGGGGAGGATCAGCGGCACCCCTTGGCCGGCCGGCTTCTCGGCGCTTCTCTGCCGCGGTCCCCGAGCTTGGAAGGGGATTTTGACGGGGAAACGGACTCGGAGTGTTTCTGATTGAACCTTCTCCCTGCCCCAGATGGGGGGCATCTTCCTGGGAGGAGGCTGCTTGTTGGGGGGGGGAGAGACACAGCTCGCATGTACTGCTGAGAAACTAGTACCGGGTAAGGGTCGCGCCCCCCGACTGGGGGGTCCGAGTTGTGCAGGCAGAGCTTGCTTCGGGCTTGTGCGCAGTCAGAGCTCCTCCCTCCCGTCCTAAGTGGGCTGGAATCGGTCCCGTTAACGGTGAGGGCAAGTGGTGCCCCCCTGGCACGCGAGGGGAGGGGCGTGTGCTCAGCCTGACGCTCTCCGCTTCCCTCCTCCCCCCACAGCGCCCCCCAATGTCCGCGTCTTCCCCGTCACCCCTCAGAACACGCCGGCGCCCCTCATGCTGGCCTGCGTGGCCTGGGGCTTCTTCCCGGCCCAGGTGAGCGTCTCCTGGCTGAAGAACGGGCGCCCCGTCCAGGAGCACGTGGGCGAGCCGGAGCTCTCGAGTAACGGGGACTGGACGTACCAGGCCAGGCTGACCCTGCCCGTCAGTCCCCGGCAGGGAGACGTCTACAGCTGCCGCGTGGCGCACGCCAGCCTGCCGGGGCCCATCACCAAGGACTGGGGTGAGTGGTGTGGGTGCGGGGGGCTTCTGGGCTCAGGCGGAGGCCCCTTCGCCCCCTCGACCTGCTGCGGGTTCCCTCAGCAGTGGCAGAACTCGGGACCTCTGTTCGCGTGCAGAGCGCCTTTCTGGCTAAGCTGCTCGGCGGGGGGGGGTTTTCCATCGCCGAAAGCGTCTCCCAGCGGGCAGCTGCGCCGCTCCTTCTCTGCCAGGAAGCGGGGCCTCTCGTGCCGCGCTCCCTCGCCCCGGCCCGCAGTGCCCCCCCCCAGCCACAGCGGAGGACGAGTCCCTTGGCGGCTTCTGGTGGCGGTGGCCCAGCGCTCCTCCAGCTTCAGCAGCAGTCTACCCGTCCGGGGCAGCAGGGCTGGCGTGCGGGGAGAGCACCTGCACAGCCTGCCGGGGGCTCCTGCTGGGGGAGAGCCCCCCGCGAGGAAGGAAGCCGAGCAAAGTCCGGCGCCTCTTCTCAGGCCGCTCGTCCAGCCAGGGAGGGCTTGCGGAGCCGCCCAGGGGGAGGCCGCCCAGCGCTGACAGCCCCTCCCTCCGCAGCGCCGGGCCTGCCCCTGGAGCTCCGAGCGATCGTCGGCGCGGCGGCGGCGGTGCTGGGCGCGGGCATCGCGGTCCTGCTGGCGGGCGCCATCTGCTGGAGGAAGCGCGTCCCTGCAGGTGAGCGAGCGGGAGCCGACTCGTGCTGCAGCCCGGCCTGGGGGGCGTCTGGTGGCGCTGCCCCCTGCTGCTGGCGCACGGGCGGGTCCCCACCGACTGCGCGGGGGGAGGGGCTCAGCGATTCCCCCCCCCCAGGCTGGGCGTTCTCCCTGGGGACTTCACCGGCCCGGTTGTTTTCCTGCCTCGGACTGGCGGTGCGCAGCCCCACCCCAGATAGTCAGCAACAGTGCCTCTGAGCATGGGAAGGGTGCACGTCCGGACTGAGCCTCAAGCACAAGCCGTTCAACCTGCAGCACCAGGGCCGGAGGCCTGGCCTCCTGCAGCCCTAGGCCCTGCTTCCTGGAGGCCAGGAAGGGCTCAACTGCACTCAACTTGTGTCCAAAGAGTAATAGGTCTCATTGGTTTTGGGGGTGGGCCTGGATTTGGATCCTACTCGTGGCCCCGGGTGGGCTGAGGTGGGGCTTCCTCTGAAAGTGAATGGAAACCTTTTCTTGAGGCTGCTGGGGGGGGGGTCAGTGCTCCAGTAACCCCCCTCCACCAGACAGAGCACATCTCTCCCTGACCTGATCTGCTTCCCAGAAGAGCCCTGCCGGATCAGGCCAGAGGCCCATCTAGTGCAGCTTCCTGTCTCTCACAGTGGCCCACTTTCTCCCCTCCAGGTTATATCCCCATTGATGGCAACACCTACTCTGCAGGTAAGTGCCTTGGAGCTGCCTCCTCTCAAGGAGCCTCAGTGGCCAGCCTCTAAAAGACCCAACAAGGAAGGGAGAGTCACCAGCCTGACCCCCACATGAGCTGAGGTGGCTGCAGGCCCACATGCCCTTTCTAGGAGTCTGGCCCCACTGCACACAGTGGGATGGGCTTCTGAAATGGCCTAGATGCAGCTTCTCTTCTGCAAAGAATTGGGAGCGTTGCTCTCATGGTTTCTCACGCAGCCCCTCCAAGGCCAGGTCTCCCACCACCACCCTCCCATAGTGCCCATGTGTGCATCATTCCTTCCTTCCCCAGCCACCAAAGTCACCCCCCCCTTGCTTGCCGACTGCAGCAGCTCCCTCCTCCCTTCAGTTCAACTCTCTCCGTGCAGGAGACTCTCCAACTGCACCCATTTAGCATGGGCTTTTCTTCTAGAAGCTCAGGGCAGCCCCCAGGATCTCCCCCACCCCATTTTATCCTCACTACCACCCCAAAACGTACTCTGCGACCTTCCCAGCCAAGCAGGGATTTCCAGGCAGTCCCCACCAAAAGCCCCCCATTGGCTTCCCCCTTTTCTACTCCACTGCTGCTGCTCCCCAATGTGTTCAGGGGAGTTTTTGCATTTCTAAGCACCGCCATGGGATGAAATTGACAGGAGGTGGAGGACCTTTGAAGCAGCCCCCCCTGCACTCTGTATCCCTGACTGCTCTGGGAGCTGCAGTGGGGGGAGCCTGGTACGACTTACAGCCTCCTCCTGTCCTCAGCCTGCCTCATGCCTCTCCTTTCTCTCCACCGCAGGGAGGACCTGAGCTCCAGCTGGACCCCCTCCTGCCCCCCTCTCTTTCCCATTCCCACAAACTGGCTGAGCAAAACAAGCATCTCCAGGTGGTCCAGGACTGCACCAGGGGGCAGGGGTCCAGAAATGCCTCCCACCGCCCCACCTGCGGGAGGAAGCCCTGTGCTGAAGTCAACGCTCCTGGCTTCATCCCATTTTTCTGCCAGCCGTGGCTGCAGCTGTGCAGACAAGCTGCATTTTTAAGAATTGTTGCATGTGCCAAAATAAACTGTAAATTCCCTTTAGACAGAGATTAAGCTTCTCCTCTTGTCAAGTATTGCCCCACTTTGAAGGCCTAGGCTTGTGTCCACCAACTGAAGCAGGCACAAGGTGGGGGGGGGGAGTTAAGGAGCCATAGAAGGTAGAGTGGGAAGCAGCCAATGAAGAACTCAGCTTTCTTGCAATTTCTAATAAAAAAACAAGCTTCTAGTCCTCAGGTATGCTGAAGCACAAAAGTGAAATGACTGCTTGGGGCAGGGACTTTGCACTTGATAGCGAGTGCTATGTGCATACTGCTGGCAGAAACCAGGGTTGGGGGGTCAGCATGGAAGGAAGTTCACTCCCCCCCCAGCCAAGAGGAATCTGAGCTCTCCCAAGACTGACAGGGGCCCGGGGCACAAAAAAGGACCCGCAACAGCCCCAGCAGTGGGCAGGCCCACAGTCCATCCTTCTGGGTGCCCCCAGGAGCATCTGCACTGCTTCTGGCTCTCCTATTCTGCAAGCTGCGCACACTCCTTGGCCCCACTGGTATGCCTTCCTCAACAGGGAATGGGCAGTAGATGACCAGGGGAGGGGCTGCTTGCTTTGAGTGTGCAGGGCCATGAAAGGCCCCTCCCCAGAGAGTGGTTGGCAGTTGGAGGTCAGTCTGCCCAGGGGCCAAGAGGAGCTGCCTAGCGGAGCCTAATCCTGGCACCCCAGGCTCTCAGTCCTTCCCTCATCAGCCTTCCTGGCAAACAGTCCTTAGAGGTCGGGGGGGGGCAAGTTCCAGACCTCTGTGCTAATGGTTACCAACAAGGGGGAGAAGAGGCTGAAACTTCTCCCCAACTGCCCCTCAGCCAGAGTGCATCATCCACAGTCAGAGGCCAGGGCAGTCCATTCAGCATGCAGGCACAGAGTTAGGGTTACAAAACTCAACCCCCCCCCCCCACCGGCACACGCACCAGGCAAGGGGCCAGTGTTCTGGTCTCTTCAGTGAGGGGCACAGGCCGCAGTGCACCTGCCTCAACCTGGACCGTCTGCTCCAAGCCCTGACCCCCAGCCTTCACCTGGACAGGTGGAGCCCAAAGGACTTCTTACTCAAGCAGTCGTCACTCTAAGAGGGACAGCGCAGTTCTTTGAGGTGGGACAGCACAAATACCACCACACAGGCAGGACTCTGATGCAGGACTGATGTTGCCCAAATCATTCGGGGACCTCCCCATGCTTGGGGGCATTGCCCTCCTGCAGCTGGCAGTGTGCCATGTCACCACCTGCCCCACAGGAGGGAGCCTTTGGGGGGCTTCCACCAGAGCCTCCCCCAGCTGATACTCTTTCCTCAAGTCCTGGACACAGAGGAGCAAAGCTTTTCCTTTCCCCGTCAAAAGAAGACAGTTCTCCCCCCCCCACCCCCAAAACACAGCGAGGAGCATTTGGGGCCAGCTTTTCAACACAACAAAAAGTTGACACAACAGCTGAGGAGTCCTTGGAAGGGCAGCTACCAGGCCCCTGCTGGACCCCTGGCCACTCGCACCCAGCTCAGCCTACAAGCCCTTTGAGAGCAGGGAGCCATCCTCAGTGCTGTGGCCACCTTGACCCCTCTGGGGACTTTGTGGCTAGAAAATGAGACACCCATTTCTAAAGGTGGAGGCCAGCAGGACTGTCCCCAGGACATCACAAAAAAGTTGTGAGGCAGGAGGTGCTACAGCCCGGGGAACACACAGGCACTGGGGTCCAGCAGGGCCAGCCCAGGCAAATACCTCCAGTAATGGACAATGGGAAGGTTGTCCACCCCGTCACCACCCCCACATGGTCTGGCTGGCAGAAATGCTCCAGGGCGTAAGAATACCCGGAGAGCCCTGCTGGCAGGCCCAGGGTCTATCCAGTCCGGCTTCCTACATCACAGCGGCCCAGTAGATGTCTCGGGGAGCACACAAGACCACAAGATACTTGCATCTCGCTGCCACTCGCCAGCCTGCGACCTTCTTTTTACCCTGAGCCCCACGCCAGGCCTCAGAGATGGACAGACTCGGCCCCGACCACAGGCTGCGGCACCTTCCAGCACGCAACTGGCTAGAGGCTGTGGCAGCTTCAGCAGCACTCAGCAGGAACCCGACTACAAATGCGATTCTCTGTGCAAAGGACCACAGGGAGGCAGAGCCCAGACAGCAGTCAGCTGCTCCCTGGGAGTGGGGAGACATCCAGGCTAGCCCCTGCCCAGCTGCAGGCTGCCTTGTACTCAAGGTGCCAGGGCCCAGCTAGGCAGCTGCAAGGCTGGCAGCTAATTCCACAACTATGAGGCATGCTGGGGTTGCAGGATTGAGCCCCAGCTGTGCCACAGTCCAGCTGGGGGCTGGGGCTGCAGCTCAGTGGTGAAGCTCCTGTTCTACAAGCAACTTCTCTGGGTGGGGGGTTGAAGAGAGCTGCAGCCAGGTCAAATTCACAGGACAGAACAAGACTCGGCCCACCCTGGGCTCTCTGCAGAAGGCGAGTCCTACAGATTGGAGCCCCAGCCTGGGGTCCAGAGAGCTTCCCCACCAGAGCTGCTGCCGCCACCTGCCTCCCACCCCGGCCTCTTCTTCCCAACATGCAACACTTTCCACTTGTGGGTCTGCTGGGACAGCCCCCTCCCCACTCCCAAGCAGGAATGCCCTTCCCTGCACAACACAGAAGTCCTGGAGTCCAGGATTAGGGCTTTGGGGAGGGGGGGGCGCTTTGCTCTTTCCCTCGCCCCTGCTTGCAAACAGAGATGGAGTCCAGACACAACCTTCCAAAGAGGCCAAAAACTCTGATGAACTCAGTTCCACAAAAAAAAGCTGCAAAAGGGCCAAAATCACAGGACTGCGCCCCCCCAACCCTCACCCCCAGCAGTCTTCTTACTCTCTACCGCAGCCTGGGGTGCAAGCAGCCGGGGAAGGAGGGGGTAGTCAGTCATTCACGGGAGAGGAAACTCGTTAGGGTCCCCCACCCCCGCCTGAGGAAACAAGTCTTTGCTGGGGGGTGTGGGGGCAGGGCAGGCAAAGCAGTGGCAGCAGTCCAGTCTTCTGCAGCTTGGCACCCCTCCCCCACAAAAGCACTGTCTTCTAACGGGTCCTTTTGTGCCCTCAGAGGGTGCCCTCGTGGGCAAAGCCAGCACCCCTCCCCCAGCCAGGCGCAACGGTCTGACGGCTCTGGGGTCCAGCCCTCACTTCTGCTCCTTGGTGGGGGCGTAGTAGAGCTCCAGGGGCTTGCTCAGCTTCCAGTACTTCTCGTTCACCAGCTCCAGGGTCACAGATCCGTTTAGCGTCTGCACAAGAGGAGGGAGGGTGAGAGAGGGAGGAACAGCAGAAGCCCACCCCTCCTCGCTGTTCCATTACCCTTGCTGCATCTTGTCTCCTCCCTCTGCCTCAACAGAATCACCCCCGTCCAGCCCAGGAAGAGGCCGACCAGACACCTGAAGTCCATGCCAAAGGCACCCCCTGGGTACAGAGCCCCTCCCTGGCCAAAATGTGCCCAGTGCATGGCAGGGAGGTGCCTGCAGTGCAGGTAACCAACTCAAGCAAGTGAGCCAAGCTGCATCCCAAGGGAAAAGTCAAATGTGCACCCAGACAGAGAAAGAACTTAATGTCAGGGGAAGGAGGAGGAAGAGAAAGCCCCTTCCGCCCTGAAGGCATAAACTCTGCCCAAGCTGAAGCCACGGCCCTGGGGTGGTTGGCTTTTGCCTGTAGATGGCTCCACTGCCCCCCCATGCCAAGTGCAAGCAGCCCCCTCCCTGCCCTTGGGCCAAAGTGAGCTCCCAAGAAAGCAGCTCTCCACCCACACACCCCCTCCCCAGTTACCGTGAAGACTCCTCCAGCAGTGGTGATGTAGATGGTGTACTGCTTCTCGCTCACGTCCTCCAGGGCGGGGGCTTCCGAGTCAGGCCCCGGAGCCTCCTCTAGCGCAATGCGCAAGGCCAGGTATTTGGAGAGGTGATCCACTGTCGCGTTGGCTGTGGTCTTGACGTACCTGCCGCAGAGGGGGGCAGAGGTGAAGACAGGAGGGACGGAGCTGAACTGCCAACCCACCAGACAGGCACACATCCAGCCAGTGGCTGGGAGGAGGGCTGCTTGGGGAAGGGTGCAGGGGGGGGGGGGAAGACAAAGCAAGTGGAGAGATGAGGCACTTGGACGGGCACTGCTGGAACAAGAAACGGGACGTCTTGGCACTCCTGGTCAGAGGGAACCAAATCCAAGTGGAACCTTCTTAGAGGCTACCTGCTGGCCTGAGAGGCCGGGGCGGGGCTGTCTAGTCCATTATCTTTCCCCACAGTAGGCCATCCAGGTGCCTACAAGTGGGGCTGACAAGCAGAAGGAGCCCCCCCATAAGGCCCCAGCACCTGGTATCCCAAATCTTCCAGAGATGTTCCCTAACCACTTGTCTAGTGGATAGTCTCCACCCCGAGGCAGCAAACTCAATCTCCTGCCCACCCCACCACTGAAGACCTCAATTCCAGCACCTGCATTACGAGATGGGAGGAAATCCCCCCCCCCAACACAGCAGGCACCACTTGTGTAAGCCTCTTTCGTGCCCCGGCCTCTGCCTCGGCTGCCTTTTCCCCGAAGAGTCCTCCCCACAGCAACATTTCCACCTCTCCTTGCAGGAGAGCTGCTCGTTTTCTGCCCAGCACTCCAGGCCGGCTTGACCCACGGCCCTCCTTCACCCCCCCACCCCCAGGTCCCGCTCCCACCTGGTCTGGGAGTAGGCCCCCTTCTCCACCAAGACCGGGTGGGGCCGGAAGACCAGCTCAATCTCGCTGCTGCTGGGCTCCGCGCAGGGCTCTGGACTGCCCCGCCCCCCCTCGTGCGAGGTCTCCGGCTCCGGGCAGGACTCGTCGGACGCCCGCGACCGCTTGCGGCTGGGCCCGGCCTCGGGCTGGCTGGGGGCGGAAGCGTTGCTTAGGTGGGAGCGGCTGTCGCAGTTGTCCTCCGCCCCGCTGAACGTGGTGTTGTCCGACTCCTGGGGGTGCTTCCGGACCCGCTGCCCTCTGCAGGAAGGCCACAGGGGGTGTCAGCAGACCCGCTCCTCAGACGCGACCCACAGCCACTGCTCACCACCCCCCGAGGGGGGTGTGCCAGCCAAACCCAAGGTATGTGGTGATGGGGCTGCAGCTGACCCCGCCTGGCCAGCAGGAGGTCCCAGGTTTGGCTGGAAGAGCCCCACCCCCATAACCATTGTAAGACTGAAATCCTGGAGGGCAGCTGCCAGGCAGTGCTGCAGGAAGTGCCACCAGGAAGGACAGGGACCTCCTGCACCTGCCAACACAAGCCCCTTCCCCCCCTCCCACTTCCGCAGCCAAGAGGCAGAAAGGCACTTATGGAGAGCAAGTCAGTCCAGCACTCGGGACCCGCCTCCCTCCTGCACCCCAGTGTTGCTCCTCATCCTACGCAACTGCCAAGCGCACACGCACGCACACCCCTGCCGCGCACCTGTGCATGGCCTGCATCTTGAGGCCCTCCTCCATGCTGCTGCGCAGGGCCTGCTGGTTGTGGAGGCGGTTCAGCTTGGCCAGCACCCGGTCCTGGTGCGCCTCGTACTCGTCGCGGCTGGGGTAGATCTTGGAGATGAGAGCGTCGAAGTTGGGGTCCGGCCGCAGGGAGCGCTTGGAGACCAGCTTCTTCCGGCAGGTCGGGCACTCCTTGTTCCTGCAGCAAGAGGGGCGGGGGGCAGGCGGTTGGATCTCTCGCGCTGCACAGCAACTACAAGGGGTCAACTCCCCCATCAACGCCCCACCTGAGCCCCTGCAAACCCACCCTCTCATCCACCAATCAGTGGCTGCTCCTCTCCTGGGTCAGCGAGGCACACACACCATGAGGAAGAGTGTCCTGTCTCGGGGGGAAGACCTGAGTTTTCCCATCACAGAAACAGAGGGAACCCCTCCAGCCCACCGAGCCTGTCTCAGATCTGTGCCATCTGCACCGACTAGCAGGGGCTCTCCAGCACGTCAGCCCAAGGAGGGTCTTTTCCAGCCCCCACTGAACCAGGCCTACCAGGCCTGAACCCAGGACCAGAGGCCTGTACCTGAGGCCCTGTTCCGTGGGCTCCAGCCCAGGCTAGGAAAGGGCCTCGGCCTCCCACCTCTGACACCACCCGAGAGCAGGGAACCCCCTCCTCTTCCAAGCGTGCCAGTGAGGAGACTCCGTCTGTGTCACTCCAAACACGGCCCCTTACGGCACTCAGACCACAAAGCGCCTTGATGTGCCAGACACAGGCGGGCCTTCCAGGCAAACTGGACCCCCACAGAAGGTCTCCCGATGCCCCCTCCCCCTGGCCTCTGGTCCCACGCACTCCTCTGCAGCGCCCACTCACCCGCTGCGCAGTGCCGTGACAATGCAGTCCGAGCAGAAGCGGTGCAGGCACTCCTTGGTGGTCATGGTGTGCTTGAGCATGTCCAGGCAGATGGGGCACATCAGCTCGCTGTGCAGGCTGCGGGGCGAGACGGCAATCTCCGTTCCGTCCATGATGGCCTCCTAGGGGAGAAGCGGGAGGCTCAGGGCAGGAGCGCAGCGGCCTTTCCCCCCCACACACACACCCCCCAACAGAAATGCACCAGGACAGCTGGGAATAAGAAGCCACAGTGGCAGAGAGATGGCAGAGGGGAGAAAAGACTCCAAACACCTGTCATCCCCCCATGATTATCAAACAAAGAAATTCTGGAATGACAGGAGAATCCAGAGCACACCTGACGCCTCTGGGATTATGACAAAAACTGGGCAGGCTTCCCTGCAAACTTGGGGGCCAGGGCTCAGGGCCTGCAGGACCTCCCCTGCCCACTTGGGAAGGCAGATCCTGCCAGAGGGGGCTGCCACCCCCAGGACCCCGGCAGGGCTCCCCTGAAGAGCCCTGGCCCCGCTCCCCGCCACGCAGGAGTTCTTCGGCAACTCGCCCGCCTTTTGCACACTGATGCCCCCACACAAGGGACCCTCCCCCCGGCCCCTGACCTGGGGGGTCCGGTGAAGCTCGTAGAGGCTGAGTTCCCAGGTCTTGCTGGCGTTCTGGGCATTGGCTGGAGTTGCCATCCTGGCAGGGAGGGCTGCAGAGGGAGGGGAGAGAACAGCCATTGGAGAAGGGGTCGCCCCTGAAAAGCCCCCCCCCACTCTTGGCCCCCCCTGCCCTTCCCCATTTATATCAGCACTGACGGTACTGCCTAAATTGTAATCAACAATGAAAACCAGGAGGGGGTGAGGGTCGGCTGAGGCTCCCCCTAAAGAGCCGGTTCTCAGCAGAGGGTCCCGGGACTCTGGCCAGGCTCCTGTCACGTGGCCCAAGCCTGCCTAGCCTGCTGGGACTGGCAGCAGGGCCCTGGAGGTCCCGTCGGCCAAGGAAGAGGCCCCTTCCCCAGCCCTGCTCCCCAAGAGCCTCTGAGGGGAGGGGTTGGCCAAGGAGGGCCAAGCAGGAGCTCCAGCCCCAGCCCCCCCCTTTGGCCGCAGCAGCTCCCGGGTGCCAAGGGGGGTCACCCCCACTCCTGCTCAACTGACGAGGCTGAAGCGGGGGGGGGGCTCTACCCGCTGAGCTCCAGCCCCCTTCCCCACACGCCGCCACCCAGCCCTTTCCCGGGTCGAGCTGGAGAGGCTCGTGCAGGAGAAGCACGTGCTGGACCCACTCCCTTCCGTGCGGGGCGGCGCTCTGTACATGCTCAGGGGCGCTCTTCTTCTTACCCCGAGGCGTCCTGCGGCTCCCAGGCCTGGCATGCAAGGCGGCTCCGGGGGCTGCGCTCTGCACGCGCCCCTGGGGGTGCTGCGGGGGGGGCCGAGCGCCGGAGTTGCAGGGCAGGTTCCGGGGCCCGGCGAGCCTCCCCCGAACCCCCTTCGGCCCAGCAGCAGCAGCGATCCCCACCCGCCGCCGCTTTCCCGTCTGGACAGGAGAGGGAGGGAACCTCCGCGCCGCGTCACTTCCCCTCCCCGCCCCGTGACGTCACGGAAAGGGGCTCTCCCCACCCACCGCCGCCCCTCGGGCTCCACCGCTTGGGCGCCCGCTGCGTCCTCGGGGCTTGGCTGCCCCGTGGGGATCGGGCCGCTCCCAGAGGCTCTTCGGGCGAGGAGCGCGCCCGGACTCAGCAGGGCTTTTCTCTGAGGATCCCCCCCCGCGGCTTGCAGCCCCCCGATCCCGCCCTTCGCTCCTGCGCGACGTTCTGCAGAGCAGCACCGGGAAGGCGGTCCCTGCCCCGAGCAGCTCGAATAATGCCCCGGGGGGGGGCAGAACACGAAGTCTTGCAGGGAGCCTCACCGCAGCGAGCAAGGAGCCCCTCCCCTTCGGAGCCATTCCAGGCGGGGGCTCCGTTCTGCCCCCCCGCCTGGAATGGCTCTGATCCGAAGGGGAGGGGCCCCTTGCACGCTGCGGGGAGGGGTGCGCCCCCCCGCTACGCCACTGAGGCAAGGACGGTGGTCGACAGGCCGGCGAAGTCTCTGCCCCGCCCCGCCCCGCCGTGAAGGAGCAGCTGGGCAAACTGCTGAGTCAGGCTTTCTGCCCCGACGGCTTGGATTTCAAGGCCAAATACCGGAAAACAGACGGGGGGAGGGACGGGAACGGGCTTCTCTCACAGCACAAGGATATGCTGCACGTCTACTCTGAAGGCAGCTCCTTGGATTCAGTGGGACTTGCTCCCAAGCAAGTGGGGGTCGAGGATTGCAGCCTGAGTCCCACCGTCCGCTTGAAACTGACTGCACTCAAAGGGACTGACTTCTGAGTAGACCTATACAGGTTAGTGTCAGAAAAGTGAGTTTAGTTGGCAACCTTCAGTCTCGAAAGACTCTGGTATTGCGCTCTGAAAGGTGGTTCTGGCACAGCGTCTAGTGTGGCTGAAAAGGCCAATCCGGGAGTGACAATCCCTTCCACGCTGGAGCAAGTGCAGTCTGTCTCCCTGGCTATGGGCCTTCCTTCTTTGCCTCAGACTGTTGGCCAAGTGTCTCTTCAAACTGGGAAAGGCCATGCTGCACAGCCTGCCTCCAAGCGGCCGCTCAGAGGCTAGGGTTTCCCACCTGTTGAGGTCCACTCCTAAGGCCTTCAGATCCCTCTTGCAGATGTCCTTGTATCGCAGCTGTGGTCTACCTGTAGGGCGCTTTCCTTGTGATAACAATATGCCCAGCTCACAATATGGAAATATCCCAAGATGCCCAGTTCACCCATAAGGCTCTTCCCTGACCAAAAAGCTATCCCTCTCAGAGAACCAGTTAACTGTGATATTACGCCTCCAAGGGTGAACAGAAACGTCCTAGACAAGGGCAATCAACAAACGAGGATAAAAAGGTTAGGGTAAAAGGGATGAGTCAGAGTGCCAGACCCCCTCTAACAGATATCTCTGTAAACAAACTGCTGATGTGTATTGAATTGCCATCCTCAGATCAACATCCTGTACTGATAACATGCCAAATGTTGTTTTGGGTGTCTGCCTGTATGTTATTCTTCCCTATAAAACCTGTATTATTGTAATCCTTCGGGGTCCTCCAAGTGTGTGGGGGTCCCGTTTGCAAACGAGTAAACGTTAAGAAGTTCTTTGAATTCTCCTGTCGCCTGTTTGATTGCCTCTCCAAAATCCAAAGAACCGTGTGTGTGTTCATTCGGGGACACTTGCACGAGTTCTCCATAGAGGAGATCCTTTGGGATCCGGCCATCATCCATTCTCACGACATGACCGAGCCAACGCAGGCGTCTCTGTTTCAGTAGTGCATACATGCTAGGGATTCCAGCACGTTCCAGGACTGTGTTGTTTGAAACTTTGTCCTGCCAGGTGATGCCGAGAATACGTCGGAGGCAGCGCATGTGGAAAGCATTCAGTTTCCTCTCCTGTTGTGAGTGAAGAGTCCATGACTCGCTGCAGTACAGAAGTGTACTCAGGATGCAAGCTCTGTAGATCTGGATCTTGGTATGTTCCGTCAGCTTCTTGTTGGACCAGACTCTCTTTGTGAGTCTGGAAAACGTGGTAGCTGCTTTACCGATGCGTTTGTTTAGCTCGGTATCGAGAGAAAGAGTGTCGGAGATCGTTGAGCCAAGGTACACAAAGTCATGGACAACCTCCAGTTCATGCGCAGAGATTGTAATGCAGGGAGGTAAGTCCACATCCTGAACCATGACCTGTGTTTTCTTCAGGCTGATTGTCAGTCCAAAATCTTGGCAGGCCTTGCTAAAACGATCCATGAGCTGCTGGAGATCTTTGGCAGAGTGGGTAGTGATAGCGGCATCGTCGGCAAAGAGGAAGTCACGCAGACATTTCAGCTGGACTTTGGACTTTGCTCTCAGTCTGGAGAGGTTGAAGAGCTTTCCATCTGATCTGGTCCGGAGATAGATGCCTTCTGTTGTAGTTCCAAAGGCCTGCTTCAGCAGGACAGCGAAGAAGATCCCAAACAAGGTTGGTGCAAGAACACAGCCCTGCTTCATGCCGCTTCGGATATCAAAGGGGTGTGACGTGGAGCCATCAAAGACAACAGTGCCCTTCATGTCCTTGTGGAAGGATCTGATGATGCTGAGGAGCCTGGGTGGACATCCAATCTTGGGGAGAATCTTGAAGAGGCCATCCCTGCTGACCAGGTCGAAAGCCTTTGTGAGATCTATGAAGGCTATAAAGAGTGGCTGTCATTGTTCCCTGCATTTCTCCTGCAGTTGTCTAAGGGAGAATACCATATCAGTGGTGGACCTGTTGGCTCGGAATCCACACTGCGATTCTGGATAGACGCTCTCTGCAAGTACCTGGAGCCTCTTTAGTGCAACTCGGGCAAACAGCTTTCCTACAACGCTAAGGAGAGAGATGCCGCGGTAGTTGTTGCAGTCACCCCTGTCACCTTTGTTCTTGTACAGCGTGATGATGTTTGCATCCCTCATGTCTTGAGGTACTCCACCTTCTCTCCAGCAGAGACAGAGGATTTCATGCAGCTCAGTGACGATGATCTCTTTGCAGCATTTTAGGACTTCAGCAGGGATGCTGTCTTTTCCAGGTGCCTTGCCAAAGGCAAGGGAGTCCAGGGCCACGTGAAGTTCTTCTAGGGTTGGTTCACTGTCAAGCTCTTCCAGCACAGGCAGGCACTCAATGTTGTTCAGCGCTTCTTCGGTGACTACATTTTCTCTGGAATATAGCTCAGAGTAGTGCTGCACCCAGCGTTCCATCTGCTGCGCCCGATCCTGGATGACCTCGCCTGTGGCAGACTTCAGAGGGGCAAATTCAGAGGGGCAATTTTCCTCTGTGTTGGACCTAGGGCCTGCTTGATACCGTCATACATCCCCTTGATGTTGCCCGTGTCAGCTGCTATCTGTATCTCGGAACAGAGCTGGAGCCAGTAGTCGTTAGCACATCTCCTGGCAGTCTGTTGGACTTTGCTGCGAGCAGTTCGGAGGACCTGCAGGTTGCGCTCACTGGGACAGGCCTTGTGTGCTGCTTGAGCTCTCCTCAAGAAAAGTGAGTTTAAGGTGAGTTTAAGAAGGGGTGAGAAGGAAGAGAGGCGCCCCCGGCCCCCCACTCGCTGCTGATCTGGGGAGGGAGGGGGGCTGCGGAGGGACCCTTCCAGGAAGGGAGGAGGCCGCAGAACGCGTGACCCTCCTCCGGAAACACTGGATGCTTTCCTAAAAAACAGCCGGGCAAAACAGTGGCTTCATGAGTGTGTGTTTAATGAATTCATCTCCGTTCCATGAGAGCCCCAGGACCCGCTTTTTAACAGCCCAATCCTATCCACACTTTCCTGGGAGTAAGCCCCATTGACACGAATGGAACTTGCTTCTGGGTAGATGTGCACAGGATTGGGCTGTAAGATGACACGCTATCACGACCCATGTAGGTGTACCAGACTGTAAATAAAAGACATCGAGAAAGAAATTATTCATTTATTGACAAGTAATAATAATCCCAACAAAGATGCTCAAACATTTATTTACACCTGCTTGCAAACTGCAGGAGCTCAGCTTAGCAGCTATATGATTTTTTTGAGCTATTATTGTTGGCAACCTTCAGTCTCAAAAGACTCTGGTATTGCGCTCTGAAAGGTGGTTCTGGCACAGCGTCTAGTGTGGCTGAAAAGGCCGATTCGGGAGTGACAATCCCTTCCACACCGGGAGCAAGTGCAGTCTGTCCCTGGTCTGTCTCCCTGGCTATGGGCCTTCCTTCTTTGCCTCTTAGCCTCAGACTGTTGGCAAAGTGTCTCTTCAAACTGGGAAAGGCCATGCTGCACAGCCTGCCTCCAAGTGGGCTGCTCAGAGGCCAGGGTTTCCCACCTGTTGAGGTCCACTCCTAAGGCCTTCAGATCCCTCTTGCAGATGTCCTTGTGTCGCATCTGTGGTCTACCTGTAGGGCGCTTTCCCTACACGAGTTCTCCATAGAGGAGATCCTTTGGGATCCGGCCATCATCCATTCTCACGACATGACCGAGCCAACGCAGGCATCTCTGTTTCAGCAGTGCATACATGCTAGGGATTCCAGCTCATTCCAGGACTGTGTTGTTTGGAACTTTGTCCTGCCAGGTGATGCCAAGGATGCGTCGGAGGCAGCGCATGTGGAAAGCATTCAGTTTCCTCTCCTGTTGTGAGCGAAGAGTCCATGACTCGCTGCAGTACAGAAGTGTACTCAGGACGCAAGCTCTGTAGACCTGGATCTTGGTATGTTCCGTCAGCAGCTTGTTGGACCAGACTCTCTTTGCGAGTCTGGAAAACGTGGTAGCTGCTTTACCGATGCGCTTGTTTAGCTCGGTATCGAGAGAATGAGTGTTGGAGATCGTTGAGCCAAGGTACACAAAGTCATGGACAACCTCCAGTTCATGTGCAGAGATTGTAATGCAGGGAGGTGAGTCCACATCCTGAACCATGACCTGTGTGTTCTTAAGGTTGATCGTCATTCCAAAATCTTGGCAGGCTTTGCTAAAACGATCCATGAGCTGCTGGAGATTGAGCTATATGATTTTTTTATTTTCATGGGAGCCTCTGCTCAGCTGCTAAGCAACCCAACAAATACCAGGTTGTAACCCACAGTTTAGGAGCCACTGTATTAAGCTGCAATCCTATCTGCACTTTTCTGGGAGTAAGCTCCATTGACTATAATAAGACTTACTTCTGAGTAGATAGACATTGGCTTAAGCTCTTAGGCTGCAATCCTAACCACACTTTCCTGAGAGTAAGCCCCATTGAACAAAATAGGACTTACTTCTGAGTAGACCAGGTAAGGATTGTGCCCTTAGACTATTCTAATTGAATTCAACAAGATTTCCTTAACTGAGTTAGGACCCAATCCCATCCAACTTTCCAGCACAGGTGCAACCTTCATGCAGCGCAGAGGCAAGGGAACAAATGTTCCCATACCTTGAATGGCTCTGTGACTGCTGCCCCCCCACAAGATGCACTGCATGCCCCGTTGACACAGCAGCACTGGACTGGAGAATGGGATAGGTTGGGGCCCTCAATGCCCAGTTTGAGTTGATCAATCTTATAACACCAGAACCAGGGACATCCCCTAAAATTGAGTGTTGGGAGAGTTAGGACAGACAAAAGAAAATATTTCTTTACTCAACATGTGGTTGGTCTGTGGAACTCCTTGCCACAGGATGTGGTGATGGCGTCTAGCCTGGATGCCTTTAAAAGGGGATTGGACAAGTTTCTGGAGGAAAAATCCATTATGGGTTTCAAGCCATGATGTGCATGTGCAACCTCCTGATTTTAGAAATGGGCTATGTCAGATATAAAGGGGGGGGGCACCAGGATGAGGTCTCTTGTTGTCTGGTGTGCTCCCTGGGCATTTGGTGGGCCGCTGTGAGATACAGGAAGCTGGACTAGATGGGCCTATGGCCTGATCCAGTGGGGCTGTTCTTATGTTCTTAAACTACAATTCCCAGGAGGCCTTGCAGGTCTCTTGTTATCTGGTGTGCTCCCTGGGGCATTTGGTGGGCCGCTGTGAGATACAGGAAGCTGGACTAGATGGGCCTATGGCCTGATCCAGTGGGGCTGTTCTTATGTTCTTATAATGTTTTCTTTCTTTACCAAAACAAACAAAAAATCCCCCCCCCCAATTATTTAGTCTTTGCAAAAATGGGGTGCCCCTCCAGTCTCTTCCCTCCTCCAGGCCTTCCCCCCCCTTTGCAAAACCAGCTGGCTCTTGCTTGCTTGGAGCACAGAAAGTGACCTTAACCCATTTCTGCCCAGCCCACAGGTGTACACATTTGATCCCTGTTGCATATATGTAATGTTGGGCAGACATGGCTTAAGGCTCCTCTGTCCCAAGAGGAAGAGGGAACCTGGCCCTGTCCCACTTGGCTTCCACTATGCAAGAGAAGGGTGGGGTGGATAACGGCCCCCCCTCTGGGCTTGCCCCTCTGGGCTTGCCACAATGGAGAAAGAGCAGACAGAGCTGAGTGGAGGGAGGCTTGTGGGGGACAAATGGGCCAAAGATGGTCCTCCCCCCACACAGTCAAGCACTTGCGGCCTGCCCATGAAACCAATGAGAAAGGTGGTTCAAGTGCATGACCCCTCTGGCCCAGCCCCTCTCCCCACAAGTGAAAACCCTTCTCATGCAGCACTTCATTAACCTGTGGAACTCGCTGCCACAGGATGATGCAGTGATGGCCTCTTCAGTGGTTTGAAAAGTGCATTGCAGCAGAATCCTAGGCAAGTCTGCTCAGATGTGCACTGCATTGTGTCCACTGGATTGCACGGGACAGTGAGGTTTGCAGTCTTACACCATTTTGTGGAGGAGAGGAGATTAGCATCACTTGGCTGTTAGTGGACTGGCTGCGAGGACCCTCCAGGTGCAGGAGCAGTCTGCTGCCAAAGACCAATTGCCGGGGCAGACCATGGGGGGGGCCGCCACTGCTGCTGCTTTCAAGCAGGTCTCCTGGCTGTCCGCTGTGGGGCTGGACCAGGTGGGGCCTTTGGGCTGCAGAGTTAATGTTCCCAGCAAGTAGGCACCTGCTAAGAACAGGCAGCCTCTGCTGGGGAAGATTTGGCTGTGGCAAGCGCCTGGCTGGGTCTGAGGGAGGAAGCCTTGCTTCCTGCTTGTCCAGTGAAGCATTCTGGGAAATGCAGAAACCTCAGTGATATTCTTCGCTGACACCTGTGTCATTCAAAGGCTTGCCAATTGCCACACACCTCAGCCTCTGACATCAACATGGCAGCAACTGTCAATGCCCAGGCTTTGTACCTGAGGTGGGTGGGCAGGTGGGGGGCGGAGAAGAGAGATGGGCCCCGACAGGACCACGGGGAGCAGGCAGGCAGGCGCAGAGCAGAGATGATGTGGGGAACAACAGGCTGGTACGCTGGGCAGGTGCCGTCTCTGGCTGGACATTGTGGGCGGGTTTGAAAAGGCCCGAGACCACCCAGGCAGAGCATGCCTCATTGTCCCCACTGAAAGGGGTCAGAGGATTATGGGGTTGGGGGAAAGAGGGGATTGCATAGCCACGGAGGGGGTACTTGCAGTTGCCACTCTGCTCTATTCCCCCTCCTTTTGGTTCAGCCATCGGTTGTTGAGCTGGGCCCCAAGGAGGGGAGAAGTGAAGGAAAAGCAACAGAGGACCCCCCGCCTCTGTGAGCCTTTATCCCTTGAAAAGTGCTTGGGCTCAAAGTCACCCCCGAAACGGGCACGTAGGGCTACTCAGTGGTGTGGGGCAGCACTCTACACATGCTCAGTGACTGCTATTATTGCGCACCCCGTGCCTGACTTGGCCACACCGAACGGCCTTCTAACCGAGCATGTTGCTGGGCTTTTTACTAGCAGTCCCAGGACATTGGTCCCAGGACATCCCACGGGCCTGTCCGCCCAGTGCCAATGGCCATTGCAGAACTGCCGAAAGGCCTCTGTCCAACCACACTGTTGCCCCCTGAGGCCGGGGCACTTTCTCCCCAATGGCACGGTTTCTTTGGGAGCCACTCTTCTGGTTCATACTGGAGAGACAGCAGTGATGAGCACACATCATTGGCATCCTTCGGTCTCGGAAGACTCTGAAAAGTGGTCCCTGGCTGTGGGCCTTCCTTCTCTGCCTCTTTGACTCAGTCTGTTGGCCAAGTATCTCTTCAAACTGGGAAAGGCCAGGGATGGGCACCTGCTGCACTGGTAGCCAGGGGTACTGCTGTTAAGTGAGCACCTCCATGTTCCCTGCAAGAGTCAGTGTGTGCGCATCGCCAGCCTGGCCACAAGTATCCAGAGTGGACTACAGCATGTGTGGCACATGGGGCTGCCCTTGAAGGCTGCCTTTCTGCTTCAGGCAACTGTTAAGACCACCCTGGTTGATATGGCTGCTGGCAGCTTTTCACTGTGACTCATTTTAACTGTTTCTTGCCTTGGCTTGTCACCTGCCCTGCCTTGAGTTCTCTCCTGAGGAAGGGGGCAGTGACAGTGAAAGATGCAGCCAAACTGGAGCAGGTTCAGAGGAGAGCGACGAGGATGATTGGGGGTTGGAGGACAAGCCCTGCGGGGAAAGGTGGAGGGAACTGGGCATGTCCAGCCTGGAGAAGAGAAGGCTGAGGGGATCTGAGAGCTCTCTTTAAAGGGAATCATTTCCTCTCAGCTGTCTTTGAAAGCAGAACTAGGACCAAGGGGTGCAAACTGCAAGAGAGGAGATTTCGATCAGACATCAGGAAAACATTCCTGCTGAGGGAGGTGGTGGCCTCTCCTGCACTGGAGATATTCAAGCAGAGACTGGACAAGCACCTGTTGGAGATGCTCTAAGAGGATTTCCTGCCTAAGGCAGGGGGTTGGACTAGATGACCTATGAGGTCCCTTCCAACTCTCTGATTCTGTGACATTTTGCTGTCAGCAGAAGAGCTGGAAGTGAGAAGGCCCCTTGTCAAGGCTGGGAAGCCTCACCCCTCCCGCCTGCCTGGTCCTCTGTGCGGCGTCCTGCGATCATTGCGCCCCCCACCCAAGACCCTTTGGGGGCAGATGCACGTGATTCTTGTCTCCTCCATGGGATGGTCCCCTTGTGGCTGGCTGTGGCTCTCGGGGCCAGTGTTCCCGCTCTGTGGAGGCCCAGGTGGTGGCGCTGAGCAGAGAGATGCATTCCGGCCACCTGGTGATTGTTGCCCTTTAGACTTTGGCTTCACCGGCTGCCAACCCACCCAGCCGCTGAGGGGCACCAGGTGGAGTGTGATAAAGACCTTGTTCGCCCCAAGCAGAAGCCTAGGGGGACTGCTGGTCAGAGGCAGCACCCCCTCTCCCTCCTTTGACTGCTGGACGGCCCAGCAGGACCAGACCCTGGCTGGCAGCACCCCCGGGGAGGGCTGGGCCAGGCTGCGGAGCCACTGCCGGTCAGTGAAGACCAGACTGAGCTGGGCGGGCTCAGAAGGGCCTGTCTTGAGAGGAGGCTGCTTCCTCTGTTCGACAGGAGCATCCAGAAGCCCCTGTTATGCCTGCAGAAGGGCCGGCTGGCTCAGTCCCTGGATGGCTGGCAGCCTTCTCCTAGGGTGGGGGGCTGCTGGGCAAGATCCCGAAGCCTGAGACCCTGAGCCTGCCAGTCACAGGTGAAGGGGAGTCCCAGCAGGGAGTGGCTGGGGCATCTGCCTGGCTGGGATGTCCGGAGCCACCAGTCTCCTCGCCTGCATGGCCACTGCTCATCTGCTTGCGCAGCCGCTAGGCAGGCCCTCCTCCTCCAGAACATTGCAAAGACCTCAGCTGAGGGAGAAGCTGGTCCATGTGATTCCCTGAGGAGGAGGAGGGGAGGCTTGGAGCTTGGCCTGCACATTCGGTGAACCTCTTGCTGCAGC
Source organism: Tiliqua scincoides (assembly GCF_035046505.1). Lineage (NCBI taxonomy): Eukaryota > Metazoa > Chordata > Lepidosauria > Squamata > Scincidae > Tiliqua > Tiliqua scincoides. The sequence continues at coordinate 271,605,707 of NC_089822.1, forward strand.
AGTGGGTGAAGGTCCTCGCTGCCTCTCTTGGTCAGGTCCCCAAAATGCTTCCTCCTGCTGGCCATGGTTTGGTGCACATGGAGTGGAACCCGCATTCCGGCCCTGCAGCCTGCTTGACAGCTGTCGTTGGAGATGACACCCCAGTCTGTGCAGCAGGGCTGCCACCACAACCAGCGGCTTGTAAAGGAGCCCCAGCAAATGAGCATAGGTGGCAGGTGGGGTGGGCAGAACAGAGTGGGGAGAAGGAGAAACAGGGTGCAGACCAGGGCAGGGAGGGGGTTGTCAAGGCCGGGAAGGGCGTGGCCGGAGTGGTGGCAGTCCTTCCAATGTCCTACCCCCTCTCCAGTCTTGCCCGGCACTTCCCAGGTCCATCCAGGATTGCGCTGGCCAAACCCCTGGTGCAGGTTCAAGGAGTCAATGAATTCAGGCAGTGGAGGCTTCTTTCAGCACACAGAAACAAATTACCTCTTACCAGGAGGAGACCTCAGGGACTGCCCCTTCCCCAAATGCAGCACGTGCTCTGGTGGTGTGGCTGCAATGGCGGGGGAGGGGTTAAGATCACCAAAACAGCCCATGCCTGGATCAGGCCATAGGCCCATCTAGTCCAGCTTCCTGCATCTCGCAGCGGCCCACCAGATGCCTCAGGGGCCGCACAAGACATCAAGAGACCTGCTTCCTGGTGCCCTCCCTTGCTTTGTAGCCTTCTTCTGGAACCAGCAGGTTGCACACCCATCATGGCCTGCAGCCTGTGATGGACATTTCCTCCATCTTTCTGTCCAATCCCTCTTCATAGGAGTCCAGGCCAGGTGCCATCACCACATCCTGTGGCAAGGAGTTTTGCAGATTTATTACACGCCAGTAGAGAAATATTTTCTTTCATCTGCTCTCACTCTCCTGACACTCACCTTGAGTGGATGTCTCCTGGCTCTGGTGTGAGGAGGAAAAGCCCATCCCTCTCCACTCTATCCATCTCCTGCATAATTTAGAGAGGGTTGGCTATGAGCAATCCTTCCCTGTGTCCAAAATGACAGGCAGCACCAAATCGCGGCCAGCAGGAGGAAGCATTTTGGGGACCTGACCAAGAGAAGCTGGGAGGCATCACACGCACAGTGAGGACCTTCACCCACTGCAGCAGCAAGAGGTTCACCGATGGGAGTCCTTTCGTGTCGCTGAACGTGGTGCTTTACTCTTTAAAAAATCAACCAGGGGCCCTTCCCAAAGCACAGCCTGGTGTTGGGAGGGGGACGCCCCCCCCAGCCCACCTGAGGTCCCTTCCCTTCCTCTGCGCCTCACTGATGGCCGACATCAGATCTCCCCGGCTGGCGACGTCCAGACCCAACTCTCAGGTGCACAGACAAGAATTGCGTTTGGACAATCAGCAGCCAGGGGTCACCACTGCGCGAGGGGAGGTGGGGGGCAGGGCAGCTCCACCGCGGAGAGCCCTTTCCCAGCCAGGCCACGGCCTTTGGCAAGCGATGTGCAGCACGAGGGCCCTGCTCCGCTGTCGGAACAGGAATCATCCCAAGAAGCTCAGGATCCCTGTTTGTCCTTCCAGGCAAGCCTGTCCCGCAGTGGCAAGGCCTTCTTGCCCTCCCCCCCCCCCCCGGGACAGGTTTCCAGCCACTTTGGCTCCAAGGAAAGCAAAAACATCCATTCACACCTTCAAGAAGGGCAAGTGTTGCCCCGAGGCCGCTGCATCCTCTCCCCAGGGCCAGGGATTTGGGTCTGCTGGACTATGCAGGAGTCTCTTCCACAGGAGAACGTGAGAGCGGACCTCTTGACTTTGTCGCAGGCTGCGCTCACGGACCATTCAACCAAACCCACTTGGGCTGCTTCCCAGCTCCCATTTTTTACAGGCAAGGACCTGAACTTGCAGAGGGAACCTACTGCATCCGTGGCCCTCCCATTGCATGTGCACAGACTCCCAAACACGTGTGTGCAAGAGGAGCGGCGCAAAGGCAGGCAGGTGCCCAGTCCCAGGCATGTCCATCCACCCACATGCCAGGCAGACATGCCCACCTCCACAGCGGCACTCCAGAGACTGACCCACACACAGGTATGAACGGCCTTTCTGGCCACAATGTGCCCCAACAGGTGCAAGCAGAAGAGCAGGTTCCACACCGAGGAGCTGACTGAGAAGAAAAACTCCTCAGTGTTTTGCAAGTGGAAACTTGCCAAGGGAAGAGCACGGAGAGGTCACCTGTCGGGGAACAGACAACGAGGGTGGAACCTGAACCCTTCACCCAGTTCTGGGGCAACACGAGGCTTGCATCTAGAACATGTAAGGCAGTATGGGAGAGAGCCTCTGAACATGAACATCGCAGGTTACAAGACACCATGTGTATGTGAAACCTCCTGATTTAGAAGTGGGTTACTTCAGAATGCCAGACGCAGGGACGGCACCAGGATGCAGGTCTCCTATTGTCTTGTGTGCTCCCTGGGGCATTGGGTGGGCCGCTGTGAGATTCAGGAAACTGGGCTAGATGGGCCTAAGGCCTGATCCAGTGGGGCTGTTCTTATGTTCTTAAACTACAATTCCCAGGAGGCCTTGCAGGTCTCTTGTTATCTGGTGTGCTCCCTGGGGCATTTGGTGGGCCGCTGTGAGATACAGGAAGCTGGACTAGATGGGCCTATGGCCTGATCCAGTGGGGCTGTTCTTATGTTCTTAACTACAATTCCCAGGAAGTCTTGCAGGTCTCTTGTTGTCTGGTGTGCTCCCTGGGGCATTTGGTGGGCCGCTGTGAGATACAGGAAGCTGGACTAGATGGGCCTCTGGCCTGATCCAGTGGGGCTGTTCTTATGTTCAACATTTGGAGGCGTATTCACAACCCCCTCCCTCAATGCTACCCCCCCCCCCCATTTTTCAGCCAACACACTATCGATGAAGATGGCTGGTTCAGGACTTCCTGGCACCTGAGGTGGAGGCCAAGTGCCTCAATTATCTGCCAATGCACCAGCTGCTGCACCTCTTGCTTCCTGGACTGGAAAAGAGAAAGTGCGAAGATGGAGAAGAGAGGGCAGCACAAGAGTGCCCCACCCTCTGGAGCCCTCCTCCACACTTCCTCTCTTGCTCCAGTCCCCATTTCCTCACCCCGTAGAGAGTGGGGAAGGACAGCACTGAGCACCTGCTGCCTGAGGCAACCGCTACAGCTGACCCTGTGGCTGCACCAGCCACACACAGGAACAGGCCAAGCCCAAGATTTTGCAGCACACACCTTTGTGCTCTCCCCCAAGAAAACCTGTGACACCCCACAGCATCCATAACTGGGGCTGTTGTTCATCATCCAGCTGGCTGGTGTTGAGACTGTCCATTCTGCACCAGGGACACTCAGTTCCACTGGATTTGGCTCAAAAATGCCACCCCAGTCAGGTTCACGTCAGCGATAAGGCGAACAAAAGAGCCTGCTGTGGGCGCAGAAGCCACCTTCCAAGGCCCAGTTCGGCCCACACAAAGCCACCTGGTCCATGAAGCTCCTGTGGAGCCTACATGGCTTGAATTTGCCTGGGGCCTGCACACAGGTGCCAGCAAAAACCCATACAGGGAAAGCACACCCTCCTTTGCCTCTGCTGCACATGAACCAGCGTCAGGGGCTTTGTAGGCAAAGAGGCAGGATGCCAGTCAGGCCCAGGTAAGCCCCCGAGTCCAGCAGCGGGCAACCAGACACTTCTGGGGACAGGGGGAAGCTCTCCTCCACCCTCTGTCTCCAGCAGTCTCTCCGGGATAGACCTCTCCAACCATGGAGGCTCCATCCGCAGCCAGGGCAAGTGGCCAGAGCCAGACTGAGCATCTTGAGCCCTTTTGGGGAGCCAGGTCATGACAGCCCAGCTCACTCACAGTGGCCAGAACAGGCAGACGGAGCTGCGATCCACATTCAGATCCAAGGGGTGAACCTGGGTCAGTCCAAGTGAGCTCACAGGGTCATTGTCCGGATTCGGTTGGGGAGGGGCAAGGAGGCAGAGATCGTGGAGCCCCCTTGAGCTTCTTGGAGGAAGAGCAGGAGGCAGAAGGTGGGATAATCAGATTGAAAGGAGCCTTTCTGGAGAGCACTTCCTTTGGGTTGGTCTCACCCAAGGGAGAGCACATCCAGGGCACCAGGCTTGGCAAGCAGTGACCCCCCTCCCCATAGACCACTCATGAGACCAGAGGCCCTTCCCAGCAGGCTGGGCTGGTGCCTGCAAAGGCTTTTTTTAGGGATCAAGCCACCTGCCTCCGCTGTGGGGATGGCAGTTGGCACATAAGGAGAGCTCTGCTGGAGCAGACTCAGGGCCCACCTTGTCCCACTTCCTGGGTCTCACAGGGGCCCACCAGGTGCCCACAAGACAGCAAGATCCCTGTCTCCTGTTTCCTCTCTCTTGCGCCTGGCAGTCAGAGAAGGGCTGCCTCTGAGGCCTGAAGCTGCCACCTGTGTTTCAGCTCCCAAGAGCGCAATGGGATGCGCAGGGAGGCCTCTGGGGAGCCCCAGGTGCTGCCACATCCTCCCTCCACCCCCCACACCAGCCTCAGGCATGTGCAGGGGCCTGCTCTGGAAACAGGACTTCAGCCCACCTGTCACCTGGCAGAGACAGGACACCCCTGCGGGGTGGGGGGGGGAGCCACTGAGACTGGCCCCTGAGTCTGCAGCTGCAATCCGGGGCAGGCGTTTCTTCCCCAGAAGGAGGCGACCCCAGGGGGGCAGGAGCAGGTCGCTCAAAGGAAGCCTGGGGGGGGAGCTTCTGTCTCTTCCAGTGGGTGAGAACTCGGGGCGCCCAAGGGAGACTCAGGCAGACACGCAGAAGCCCCTCCTTGCGCAGCGCCGGAGGAACTCCCTGCCACAAGGACAGGCGATTCGACGATGGCTGGAGGAGGAAGGGCCCGGGATGCGGAGCCTCCGCGTGAAGAGGCAGCCGCACCTGAAGCTCGTTTCCTGCCAGGCAGGCGGGGCGGGGCGGGGCAGGGGCCTCCCCTTCGGGCCGGGGCCGGCGCTGGAGCGGCCAGGCATTGGAGGGGCTGCTCCGGGCTGGCAGCCCGGCTGCCGAGCGAGGCTCCTCCGTTCCTCCGGGCGGCAGGCGCTGCGACGGTCCGCCTGCCGCCCCCGCCTCTCCTGCCGCGCGGCTCGGAGGAGCGGGGCGCATCCCAACCCCCCGGGCTGGGGGGCGGCTCCTGCCCCGAGAAGAGCCCCGCTCGCCTCCCGCCCTCCCCCCGCGTCTTCGTGCCCAGGTCCGCGCGTGGCGCCACACGGAGACCCGCAGCCTCGGCAGACGCTGCCCCGCTTCCTGCCCCACTCCCTTCGGGCCCTCCGACCCAGCGCGCCCAGCTCCGGGAGGCGAGCCCCCCCCCCTCCGCAGGTGACCTTGGCGGATGCCCCACTGAGGAGCGGGCGGCGCCCCGCAGACTTCCCCATTCCCGACCCGTGGGAACGGGCCTGGTGTGGGGCAGCGGCCGGCACCTGCACACGTGGCCCGCCAGCCCGCGGCCTGGTCCTCGCACACGTCCAGCAGCACCTCTGCGCTGCGGCCGCCTCCCCGTCCATCCAGCCGCCCCCATCGCTGCAGGCCGCGGCCCCCCACAACTGCTGGACCGGGCTCCCTCCGCTTCCTGCCCCTCGCTCGGGAGCTCCTCACTTCTGCCCGGGGCCCTCCTCGTGCTCCGGCATCGGGGTCACCCCGAGGGTCAGCTCCTCCGCGCCGCCTGGCTCCCGGCCGGTCAGTGGCTCCCAGCCGCGGGTCCAGCCCGCGTCCCCAAGTGAATCCGCCTGCCGGGGACGGGGTGCAGCGGCCGGCCGGCCGGCCTTTGTCTGCGCTTCTGCCCAGCGAGGGCTGCACCCCGTTCCCCGACCCCCCCCACGCGGAAGGGCACACAAGAGCCAAAGTCCTCCCCACACCCGCCCCTTGAATCTGCCCGCGCAGCCCCTCCGGCCCCCCACCCCTCGCACCCCGAACAAAGTTACTCAAGGAAAGAAAGTGCCGCTCCCCTGAGCTGGGGGGGCCCGCAGCAGCCCCCTCCGGCGTCTCCCAGGCGGCGGTTCGGTCCCGTTCCCCCCACGAATCCTCCCCGTTCTGGGGGTCTCGGTGCCAGCGCCGTCGCCTGCCTGCGTTGGGGGCCGGCTCCCTCCCCACTCCTGCGCGGGCTCGCAGGCAGCCTGTGCAGCTGTGCCCACAATAGGCCCGGGATGGGGGGAGGGAAAGCGACTGAATAGGGGGCGGCCGCCTCGACGGGGGAAGCCCCCTCCCCTCCAGAAAGGGGGGCGGGCGGAGAGCCACCCAGGGAGATGGGGGTCACCGTGGTGATGGTGGGGGATACAGTTGCCCTGGTGATGGGAAGAGATGCCAAGAGAGGCCACGGGTGATGAAGGCCAAGGACCCCCCAGTGGGCCAGGGAGCACCCACACAGTGTGGCAGCCGGGGGGGCCTGGACGCTCCGCTCCCTTTCATGCCCCCTCCGTTGCCCCGGGTGATGGGATTTCAATGGAAGGCATCGAGGGCGGCAGCTTCAAACAGGGGCCGCAGAAGAAGGACTGGGGACAGACCCGCTAATCCCCTCCCGCCCCCCCACTCCCTTAACCCTAATCCCCCTCCCTCCCGTTCAAGGCAGGCGGGGAAAGGAAAGGGCCGCGGGTCCGTCTGAGGCAAAACTTCCAGGGACGGGGGTGGCAGCAAACCCCCCCCCCCGCCTCAGCCTGGGAGGAACGAGGAACCAAACCCAGGGGAGGGAGCTGGCCTTGGGCGCCCCCCCTCACCGCAGCATGATGAGGAAAACCACTGCAGGCTCTCACCAAAGGGGGGAACACAGGCTGCTGGATGCCCCCCCCCACACACATCGAGTAACTCCTCGTGCGGGATGCCGCTGGTCGTCCTGGCGCACGAGGCAGAAGTTCAACAGGGGACGCTCCCCCAGAGCCGCTCCTTGACCCGCATCGGGCACGACGGACGGGAGGAGGCGTCGCGGGAGGCGAGCAGGGAAGGCGCCCACCGCTCGTCCCAGGCTGCGCCCGCCGCCCCACCGGGTCCCGCCACGCGCGAAGGCCACGCGCCCCGGAGCCGCCTTTGCTTTCGCTCCCTGGGGCTGCGGGGCGGAGGACGAAGCCTCCCTCGGCCGCCCGCGCTGAAGCCTCCGAGCCCCGCCTGTAAGCCCTGCAGGCGGGAGGGTGATGGGGGCGACTGCCAGGGGTCCGGGCTCCAGGCCTGCGGGTTCCACCGGGGCCCCATAACTGGAGCGCCGCGGGAGGGGCAGGGCACCCGCCCCCCTCGCGACCCCCTCAGCCCCCGCGCCCGCAAGAGCGGCTCGAGCTCCTGGCGCACGTCCATCAACCGGGCGGACGTCCCTGGCCCGATGCAGTCCGGAGCCGGGCCCGCCGCGGCCCTTCGCGCTTCCCGCTTCGTCCCGCCCGCGACTGCTTTGGCCACCGGGCGTGGAGGGCTGGACGTCCTCCGCTCCTGGCGCAGCGCCCGAGGCCTCGCCCGCCGCCCTTCGCCGCCCCGATCAAGGGCGGGCTGCCGGGGGCCCTGCGCTCGGGCGCTTCTCCGTCGGGCGGACTCGGTTCCTGGAGACGAGCAGCCGCCCCTCTCGGCATGCCGTGGGCCGCGGTTCCGTTCCTCTTCCGGCCTGGGAAGCCGGCGGAGCCTTCGGGGCCTGCCTGCCCTCCCGTCCAGGGGCCCTCGGGAGTCCTGGGGCTTGGCCGGGAGCAGCTCGGGGCTCCCCGGAAGAAGGTCCGCGGGGGAGAGGCGGTGCGCCCGCCAGCAGCCCACCTTCACGACCTGCCCGCGTGCAACCCCCGGAGCGCACCGGGCGCGCTCCAGGGCGCAGTCTCAGCCCCTGCGGAGCTCACGTCGGGGGCGGCGGCTTGGAGTCGAGGACGAGGCAGCCGCCGGGGACGGCCGGGCAGGAGCGAAACCCCGCGCGCGCCAGCCAAGGCTGGGCTGCTGCCGCCAGACGTGTGCACCTTTGTAGAGGCAGGGAGGCCTCACTGCGGAGCCCCCCCCCCCATCTGGCATTCCAGATTCGACCCAGAGGTTGAACAGACAAGATACATCATGGCTTGTGAGGTGCCCTGCACTTTTCCTTTAGAAATTTGTCCAGTCTCCTCTTAAAGGCATCCAGGCCAGGCCAGATGCCATCACCAGTTCCTGTGGCAAGGAGTTCCACAGACTAATTACACGCTGGGTAAAGAAATATTTTCTTTTGTCTGTCCTAACCCGCCCAACACTCAATTTTAGCGGATGTCCCCTGGTTCTGGTGTTGTGTGAGTGTGTAAAGAGGATCTCCCTATCCACTCTGTCCATCCCCTGCATAATTTTGTATGTCTCAATCATGTCCCCCCTCAGGCATCTCCAGCCCATAATAATCTTAGTTGCTGTCTTTTGCACATTTTCCGTCTCCACTACGTCCTTTTTGAGATGCGGCGACCAGAACTGGACACAGTACTCCAGGTGTGGTCATACCATTGATTTGTACAACGGCATTATAATACTAAGCGTTTTGTTCTCAATACCCTTCCTAATGATCCCAAGCATAGAATTGGCCTTCTTCACTGCCGCCGCACATTGGGTCGACACTTTCATCGACCTGTCCACCACCACCCCAAGATCTCTCTCCTGATCTGTCACAGACAGCCCAGAACCATCAGCCTACATCGAAAGTGCCAAGGCCTCCTCCTGGTCTGGGCGGTGGGGGGGGCAGCATCACAGGACACTGGATGGACCCTCTTTGGCTTGATCCAGCAACCGGACTCTTCTGGGGTTGGGGGGCACAGTGAGGTCTATGCTGCCCCCTCCCACAAATGAACCCCCTGCAGTGTGCAGGAGCGTCTCAGCAGAGGCAAGCCAGAGCATTTCAGGGAGACACAGACTTCCCAGCACTGCCCCCAGGCTGCAGGGGGGGTGACAGGGAGAGGTTAGGGGGAGCAGCTGTCCCTCCTCCATCCCCAGGGGGCTGTTGAAAGACAAATCCCCCTTCCCTTGTGGTTTCTCCAGGATTGGAATCCCCACCTCAGGATGCCTTCCTGGCCGCAACCCCCAGCCAGTGTGGGGAGAGCATGGGTAGGCTGCAGTGGGTCAGGGGGCCTGAGCACCTCCCCGGCTAATCCTCTCAGGCCCCAGACCTGTTTTCCAAGCACACCCCGATAATCCCTTCAGCAAATATTAATTAGTGCAGCCACACACACAGCCTGGCTCCCATAATCCCCTGGGATTAGCAGGGAAAGGGGGACCCAGGAGTCCCTGGCCGCAAGGCCACCTTCTCGCCTCCCCAGGAAACCAGCAGTGTAAGCAGAACCTAGAGCCCAACAGGCGCAGCACAGCCCAGAAGTCAGGGCCAGCCAGTGGGAGGTCCTGCTCACCTGGAAAGACACTCTGTGCACGACCCAAGGCACTGTGACCTGACATCCTAAGGCAGAGCCCTGTACCCTGCTGGGAGTTTCTTGGGGTCTGGGCTGGATGGACCCCGTCTAGGCTGATCCAGCCACCTGCCCCTCCTGAGGTTCCAATGCTCTCGGGCACGTGTGAGCCCTTCCCAAGCAGCCCTTTGGGGCCCAGAAATGGAGATTCAAAGGCCGCTTTTGACAGTTCAGAGGCTAGCACAGGACTAGGAGCCAACCCTTCTGCCACCAGACTGAGGAGCAGGCCAAAGCAATCCTTCCCATTTTCTCCCTTATCCCATCCTGAGAGCCAAGATGGCAAAGTAGTTCTGGAGTGGGGCTGAAGACCTGGAAGGTCGGAGTTCAAATCCCAGCCCAGCCACAAAGCTTCCTCTCCAACCTTGGACCAGACACTCTCAGCCTCACCCACCTCACAGGGTTGTTTTGAGGACAAAAAAGGAGGGACCAGGTACACCAACCTGAACCTGGAGGAAGGGTGGGATATTAAAGAAATTATGCAGGGGAGGAATAAAGTGGGGGTACTCTTTTCCCTCCCACATAACACCAGAACCAGGAGACATCCACTAAAATTGAGTGCTGGGATAGTAAGGACAAAAGAAAATATTTCTTTACCAAGTGTGACATTGTTCTGTGGAACTCCTTGCCACAGGAAGTAGTGATGGCATCTGGTTTGGATCCCTTTAAAAGGGGATTGGACAAATTTCTGGAAGAAAAGTCCACCACAGATTCCAAGCCATGATGGGTCTGTGCAACCTTGTGGTTTTAGAGGTAGGCTACCTCAGGGTGCCAGATGCGGGGGGGGGGGCACCAGGATGCAAGTCTCCTGTTGTTTTGTGTGCTCCCTGAGGCATTGGTGGGCCACTGTGAGATACAGGAAGCTGGACTAGATGGGCCTCTGGCCTGAGCCAGTGGGGCTGTTCTTATGTTCTTAAACTACAGTTCCCAGGAAGCCTTGCAGGTCTCTTGTTATCTGGTGTGCTCCCTGGGGCATTTGGTGGGCCGCTGTGAGATACAGGAAGCTGGACTAGATGGGCCTGTGGCCTGATCCAGCAGGGCTGTTCTTATGTTCTTAACTACAATTCCCAGGAGGCCTTGCAGGTCTCTTGTTATCTGGTGTGCTCCCTGGGGCATTTGGTGGGCCGCTGTGAGATACAGGAAGCTGGACTAGATGGGCTTTCGGCCTGATCCAGTCAGGTTCTTCCTATGTTCTTACAATACAAATGTGAAAAAATAAATATTCCAAAACGGGAATTGCCTCAGAGCAGGGCTCTCTATTCCTACCCTTTAAGGAGTTGCAGACATGGACAAGGGACCGTGCTAATGAAACCATTCTTGTCTGTTTCGGAGGTCGTGCTTGTGCCATTGTTGTCACTGCAATTCGGAGACGGAACAGGAAGGAGCACCTCCAGCTCCGCCCAAGAACGGGAGGCCAAGTCAAGAAAGTCGAAGGTCTCCTGTGTTTTCTTCTGCGTCTCAAAAAAACATGTAAATGACAGTTCTGTATTTATTAAGCTTGCATATATTCAAGAAAGTGTCCCTCGCTGATTGATCAGTCGCTCAGAAAGCAGAAGAACAATTGACGGAAACGTCCCAGCACCACTTCATGGCCGTAGCGACTGCTGCTGCTCTCCCCAAAGCGCCAAGCCTCCTGGGCTTGGCTCCAGTCCCTCTTTCGGAAGCAGCCCCTTCCCTCTCAAAGAAGCAGGAGCGTCCTGCTGCACGTTCCAGGTTATCCACACAGTGCGGTGCCCCCAGGAGCCTCCTTCCTTGGAGGGCGGGGGTCCTGGAGTGTTGAGCAGAAGCAGGGAAATGGAGGCATCAAGTGAAGAGGCCTCCTGGAGAAGGAAGAGGAGAAGATGATGACCTCCTCCTGTGAGCGTCACAGGAGCCCCCCCATAGCCCCTCCCCGACTCACCCGTGACCTCAACGCTGGCCCCGGTGATGTAGCGGCTATCCTCTGAAGCCAGGAAAGCACAGACATCGGCAACGTCTGGGAGGAGGAGGGGAGAGTCAGCAGTACACCCGCCTCCTCCCCAGTCCCGACAAGCCTCCTCCCGCCGGTTTCACTCTCCCTATCCAGAAGCCCCAGCCAGGACCACGCGGCCCCAATTCTTTGGAGGGTCCCACTGAACGCATGCCTGACCTTCGGGCTCTCCAAGTCGTCCCAGCGGCACCATCGCTGCAAACTGGAAGAGACAGGTGAGGGGGTTTGGTGGGAGGTGGGGCTCACCAGAGAGGCACTCTTTCCAGACAGCTGACTCAGCCAATCAAAGGGCTGCAGTGCCCTCCTGGAATGAAGGGCGCCCCCCCCCGCCCTGCTCCTACCAAGGGAAAGGCCCTACCTTGTCCAGCACCTTCTGGGGCACCTTGTCCGTCATGGGGGAGCGGATGAAGCCCGGCAGGACTGTGTTGCAGCGGATCCCGTACCTGTAGTGCAGCAAGCCAGGGAGGGGGCAGAAGAGTGGGGGTGAGGCGGGAACACGAGATACACAGGTCTGGGCCTGCCACCTGCCACCCCCCTCCCCTGGAAGAGCCCCTCTGGGACCAGCTGCAGAACAGGCTGGCAGCCGACAGGTGCAGCTACCTCTCCCTGCTGACGCAGCTCCACACTAAGGAAGTGTTCCTTTGCCAGATCCCCACCTCTCCAACTACAACTTTATGAGCCAGAGTGAGGGGTGGGGGGAGGAAGACCTGAACATGAGTGCTGCCCCCCTTCCCACCCTACACGGGTGCTCCATGCCCCAGGAGGCCAGGCACACAAAGGGCTGCCAGTCTCGGGCCACTGACACAGACAGACGCACAGCTGCTGGAGCTTCCCACGTGGCGGAGAGGGTGCCTTGCCTGCTGCTTGGCCTGCTGCGTCCTGCTGAGAGGAACAGGCTCCTGCTGCAGGAGGGCAGTGGCTGTGGAGGCTGCCCCCACTGCTGCATGCTCCTGGAGGTCGAAGCCTCTGAAGGGGGCCTGGGTTACCATTTTATGTGCAGGCTGAAAGTGCTCCTAGAGACGGGGACCCTGAACTCTCTTGCCTTAAGGTCTGCCAGGTTGTGCCCTCCGCGGGGCACTGCCCTTGACAAGATGTCAAATGCTGCCTGCAGCTGGGGTGCAAGGAAGCACCCCACCTTCTCCAGGGGGGAGGCCTGGCCTGACCCCCCACTGGGGCTCGAGTGTGCTGGCAGGGCCCCTCCCCAAGGCCTGCCTTGAGGGACCACAGAAAAGATTCCCAGCACTTCTTGCCACACTGGGTGGCCCACTTGGCGCAGGGGCCTGGAGCACACGCGTGGGAGGGGACAGGGAAGCCCTGAGAAGTGCGATAGTTTCCCAGCTAAGCCCACCAGGACCCAGCTGCTGCAGGGCACTTGCCAAGGCCCCTTCCAGGCCAGAGACAGCACAGGGCACGGCCTAAGAGGGGAAGATTTTGGCAGAAATCAGGTCTCAAGATCTCCGCACAGAGTCTGGGTCCAGCAGACTCCCCCACTCTTCCCTAATTAACAAAGTGAAACACACTCTGAACTAATGACAATTGCAACAGACCCAATGATTAAATCAACCCTGTTGATAACTGTTTACTTCTTGCTGCTTCCTCAAAGCATTTTGTGTACGTTATCTGAGCACTCGCAGTGATAAACCCGCAAGGAAAGTGAGCGCCGTCACCTCCGTTTTGCAGGTCGCGGCTGAAAGCGCTTTGCCAAAGTCAGTGGCACAGGCCAGATCTGAACAGGGGACTTTGTGGTCCGCAGGTCAGCCTCTTTTGGTACTGCTACACTGTGTGTGTTTAGTCAGAGGTCAGCTTGATGGTGCTCAGTGGCGCCTCCTCCCTAGGAAGGGTCTTTGGCCACCACACCAGCTCTTCTCACGCCTTAATGGTGTAACTGCACAAGGCCACCCACCCCAGGGCTCACCTGGCCAGCTCCTTGGCCGCCGTCTTGGAGAGGGCCTCCACCCCAGCCTTGGAGGCTGCGTAGTTCGCCTGCCCCAGGTTGCCCACCTGCCCAGGGAAGAAGAGAGAATGGTGTGTGTGTGTGTGGGGGGGAGGCCCTGCTGAAGGGAGCCCCGAGTCGGGGGGGGGCTGGTTAAAGGATACTGTCCAAAGGCTGAGGAGCAGCAGTGGGCAGCCCGTACCTTCCCCACAATGCTGCCGACGTTGATGATGGAGCCCCCGGACGCCCCGGATGCCACAAGCGCCCGAGCTACAGCCTGCGTCACCAGGAAGGTGCCCTGCGGGAGGGGGAAGCGAGTGAGCGAGGGCACCTCCGCCCAGACAGGGGCTGGAGGAGGGCACAGGGTGCCTGCCCGCTACCTTGAGGTTCACCCGGAGCACTGCGTCAAAGGCCTCCTCAGTTTGCTTGAGCAGGAATTCGTCCAGGGTGATGCCCGCGCAGTTGATGCAGACACTGGCTGGCTGGGAGAAGTGCGCCTGGGGGAGGACGGAGAGGGGAGAGACAGCGTCCAGCCCGGCATTGGCTTCCTTGGCACAGCCAGGCCCACCTGGGGACAGGGAGAGCCATGAAAACAATCCTGGCAGCAGCGGAGAGGAGAGCGGTGCTGGGATGGCCCCCCACCTTCCTGCACCATCCTACAGTCCGGAGGGGGCATCTGGGGAGGCAGCAGCCTGCTGGGCCACTCACACGGTCCGGCAGAGCCTCCAGATGGACTTCTAAGCCCGGCAGGCAGGCAGCAGGCCTTGGCCTCTGGGCAAGAGAGAGGTTGGGGGAAGCCCCTGCAGTGGGATTGGGCAGCCTTTCCAGCAGCCTGCAAAAGTGCGTGTGCGCTCCCTGACAGACCCCTTCCTTCCCTCTCCCACCAGGGTGGATCCAAGGGGAGCTTCGGGTGCCTGCCCCCCCCCCAACTGACACCAGAGGGGAAGAGCATGTATTGGGATGGGAAACAGCCCATGCATGGCCGAGCCCAGGTCTACCTGCTGGAAGAGCTGCATTAGGAGCCCAGGTCTACCAGGCAGGCAGATCTGGGCTCCAGGTGCAGGCGGAAGTTCAGTCGGGCGCCCAGGTCCACCGCCTGACTGATCTGCACTCTTCCCCCCCCACCAGATCCACCCGTCTCCCACGCAGATCCGCTTCGCCCCCCCCCCCCGACCCTGGAGACGATCAATCGCTCAGACCGCCTTAACCCAGCGGCAGCCCCGTCCCAGCCTCGCTGCCTTTCTCGGCAGGACAGAGCCCGCCCGGCCCGGCCGCCCCAGAACGAACGCGGCGCTGCCTGGGCGTCTGCCGGTCCCGGGCCGGGCGCCCTCCAGGCAGCGGAGCGCGGTCCTGCACGAGGGGCAGCGCCACCTGCAGAAGCGCCATCAGGCCCGCGACGCTCTCGGCGCAGCCCACGTCCACCTCCAGCGCCCGGTGCGCGCCCGCGGGCAGCGCCCGCAGCGTCTCGGCCGCCCCCGCCGCGTCCCGGTCCGCCACGGCCACCAGCGCGCCCTCCCGGGCCAGGCGAGCGCAGACGGCGCGGCCGATGCCGCTGCCGCCCCCTGCGGAGAGAGCGGGCGCGGAGGGTCAGGAGGGCGGCCGGGGTCCGCCGCGGCACCCGCGCGCACCGGAGCGGCGAGGCGGCCCGGCTCCCTCGCAGGCAGCGCACCTGTGACCAGGGCCAGGACCCCCGGCAGCCTCCGGGCTGCAGCCATCGCCTCCGCGCCCAGAGGAAGTCCTGCCCCGGAAGCCCCGAGCGCCCCCACCCCGCCCAGGCTGCAAGCCCGACCCCGCGGGGTCACACCGAGCACCAGCCCCGCCCGGGAGGCCGCGATCCCCGCACCCCCCTCCCTTCACCGTTCCAGAGGGACCCCGCGACTCAGTGGCGTAGCTGGAGGGGGGCCATTCCCCGCCCCTCCAGCTACGCCGCCGCCGCGACTGCAGAGACCAGCGTTAGCCCCGCCGAGTGCAGGCAGGCCGGAGGAGCGAGGAAGGGCCGGCCCCGGCTCGGCGTAGGCCCGCTGCTGGCCAGGCAGGAAGGACAGGGCGCAGGCAGGGTAGGCTTGATTTTTTTAATTTCCAGACACAATTTCTCCTCCTCCTCATTACAGTCGCTGCCCCACAGATTATCTCCCACCCCTACAAAAATGCAAAAAGTGACAGGAAGCCCCTGGACCCCGAAACCGCCCCCTGGCTTCCCTTCCCAGGAATGGAAACAGACCCCCCCTCAAGTACGAGTCCAGCCCCTCCCCGAGGCTGAATGAAGCGCCCTCCCCCACCCCTCCCTGCTGCTGCACTACCCCTCCCCTTCTTCAAGGGGGAGCTGGCTCACCACCAGGGCACAGGAGCCAGATGCAGCCTAGTGCCCTGCAGGAGTGGCAACAGCCCTACTGCAGCACAGGCGAGGCCCTGATCCAGAACAACCCCTGGGCGGCAGCAGGCCAGGAATACACTTCTCAACACTCTCATTCAATGAGGGGGGTGCAGGGGATTCGCTCTGCCCCTTCGGAGAAAGTCCAGTTCACAAAGCAAGTAGTGTCCATTGGTCCATAGCGCCCCCTCTTCTTAGACACCACCTACCTTGTCTGTCCCCCCCCCCCCGTAATTCTCACAGCCCGCCCCCGAACCATGATTCCTGCACCATCCTGCTGCTCCCATGCTTCAGCCCCAGCAGAAGGAAGACAGCCACCACTGCTCCCATCCCAGGAAGGCCTTGGGGGAGAACTGAAACCCTCCACCCAACTGCAAGATAAAGCAGGCCCTGGGCAGCAGGACAGTCAGTGAGAAGCCCACTCTTTAAACCCCCTCCCCACCTTCCCTTTGGACAGACCTGGTTCCTGCTCCAGGAGCTCCTCCCACCACCCCCTGGAGGAGGCAGAATGTAGCACAGGGACAGCCAACAGGGTGGGTGGTCCACAGTCTTCCTGCAAGAGTGGGCTGCAGTGGGGAGGGGGCTGTGGCGGGACTCGTGAACGCTGCCCTCCACTGCCACTGCACAGGCGAAATCGAAGCAAGGGGGGAGGCACACACTCTTGGACACTCACTTACGCTCTCCCTCCAGGGGAAGGACTGTGCTTAGCAGTGCTGCCCCCCCCCCGAACTGGTCCCAGCTACTCATACTGGGCTATGAAGACCATCATAGCCACGCCTCCCACGAGGCCCAGCACCTCCAGCAGGGACTGGACCGGCCCCGAGTCCTGCAGAAGCTCCGGGATCACAGAGACAGTAGCCACGTAGATGAAGCCCCCGGCCGTGAAGGGGAGGATCCAGGCGGTGGCCGCCTCCCCCACCCCCTCAGCCAGGAGGGAGCAGGCGGTTCCTGCCAGGGCTCCCAGGGCCGTCACCAGCTGCAGCTTCATGGCCTGAGAGGGAGAGGCAAAGGAGGGCACAGTCAGGCGGGCGCAGCAGCACAACAGGCTCCTTGCAGGGCGGGAAGCCGGCCCCGCCCTCGTTCCCACGCTTGGTACCCACATGTAGGCTGCCTCCCCACACGGAGGGTCTGTTCTCTGTCAAGCAGATCTGCCCCCCCAAATGTACCCAAATCCGACTTCAAGATCAGAGCAAAAGTGACTCCAGTGCGTGTCCCTCTCCCCCACCTGCTGCACGGAGCAGCCTCAGAGTCACCAACCCTTGTTCCAGTGACAGTGGTCCCACAGGATGGGACTGCGTGGTTCCAGGAACGTCCAAACAGACAAGCACGTGGCCCGAACAGCCGTGTGCGTGACCCAGTGTGCGGTCAGAGCCAGGATCCAACCATGGCCTGGGCAGGCGTCCCTGCGCAAACTGAAATCTAGCCCCACACAGGGCCGCCCAGAGGGAAGCCTCGCGTGCCAGGGGGGAGGGGTGGAACAGCAGCACCCCTGGCTCCGGTCCTCAGGAGGGGGCCCCCAAACCAGCCCACTTGTTACCTTCCTCTTGCTGCAGCCGGACTGCACCAGGATCGCGAAGTCGCCCACCTCGTGGGGCACCTCGTGCAGCAGCACCGTCAGGGTGGTGATGGCCCCCACCGTGCTGCCCGCTAGAAATGAGGCGCCCAAGGCCAGGCCATCCGTGAAGTTGTGCGCAAAGTCAGCCGCCAGGTTCAAGTACCCTGCCACGCGCATGGCTGTGGGGTGGCAGAGAGAGACGGTCAGCTGGGGGGCTGAACCCCCCCCAGTGCAGGAACCAGCCCCGTCCCCAGGCACGTTCCCTGCCTGCATCGGCCATGCAGGTTCCAGGAGTCAGACCCCCCCCCAGCCACCCACCTTACCAGACTCCTGGGGCTTCTCTTTCTTTTGGGGGGCAGTTTTCCCTGACACCCTCCGGCCAGGCTCCTTCTCCCCCTCATCATCACTGCACTTGGCCTTGGAAGCTGTGGTGGGGAGCGTAAGAGAGGACTCAGAAGGGCCCAGGTTCTCCCAGAGCCCCCAGCCTGAAGCCAGGGCTGCCCACACTACAGGGACAGCCCAGCCCAGCCCAGCCCCCACTTCCTGGCAGAGCCCCAAGACTGACTCAGAGTCCACAAAATCACTACTTTCCTGTAAGAGAAACACCAGCTGCTCGCCCTCAGTGCTGCAGAGAACAGCTTCAAACTCTGCATTGCTGGGGGTGGGGGTTTTGTCCAGCCCACCCAATATCCCTGCCCCTCCAGCGGAGTGTTTTTGGAGGAAGTATTGCTCTCCTGGTCATTTCCACAACATAAGAACATAAGAAGAGCCCTGCTGGATCAGGCCAAATTCCTGAATTCCTGAATCTCACAGTGGCCCACCAAATGCCCCAGGGGGCACACAAGACAACAGGCACAACCTGCGTCCCGGTGTCCTCCCCTGCATCTGGCAATCAGAGGCAGCCTGCCTCTAAAACCAAGAGCTTTCACATGCCTACTATGACATGTAACCTGTAATGAACTTTTCTTCCAGAAATTTGTCCAATCCCCTCTTAAAGGCATCCAGGCAAGATGCCATCACTACATCCTGTAGCAAGGAGTTCCACAGACTAATTACACGCTGGGTAAAGAAATATTTCCTTCTGTCTGTCCTAACAAGACTGAGCAAAGCAGAACCAGAAAGCAACAAATGGTGCCACTTTGTTTTTCCAAATCCTTGTTGCTTTTCTTAAAGAAACAGGGGTTTGGCCAAGCCCCCTGCCCCACCCACCATGGCTGTGTCCATGTCCGTGGCCGCCCTTGACATGTCGGACAAACTTCTCCACCACCAGAAAGGCCACAATGCCACAGAGAACCCAGAGGCCAACCAGCATCATGTGTTGGTGCTCAGGAGCTGGGGGGAGAAGGAACATCAAGGCTGGCAATTAGAACAAGGCCTCTGCACACCACCAGAACCAAACATCCCTAAGATTGCTTTATTCTAGCCCTGCTTCCCCTAGCCCCACAGAGTGTCATGGCTCAATTCCTGCCCAACTAGGTGCAATCACTTGCTGGGGGCATTCAGAAGCCCCCTCCAATGGCTGCTCATGTCTGGTTCCCACAAATTCTTCGTGACTATAATGGTAGAGCAGCCCCCTCTGCCCCCATCGCTCTTGGCCATTCTGTGACCCTGCTCCATGCCCTTCAGCCCCCCCTTTCCCAGCCCCACACCATTCTTGATTCAGTCTGGGAGACCCAGGTGAAGCCCCCTGCACAAGACCATGCACTGGGGAAGAGGAGGGGCTGGCTCCTGCAGCCATGGGTGCTCAGAAGCAGGGGCAAGTCCTGCTGCTGGCTGCAAGCCTTGAAAACACCCTGGGCTCATGAGGCCAAGCCTGACAGTTGCCACAACAGATGCGGCTGTGGCCCCTCGCCTCTCACTGGATGGCCTCAGGCAATTCCTCCCCGCCCCCCATAACCTCACTGAAGACAAGCTGTACCAAAGACAGAAATTGGGGACAGCATCACCCCACCCTCTTACCCTGGTGCGACGGTCCGTGGCTGGAGGGCTTCCCATGGGAGTGCGTGTGCCCCACACCTTCTCCATGATGGGAGTGAGGCTCTGGGGGAGAGAAGAGGGTGGAAAACATAGGGGTGACACAAGGGTGGGAGGTCAGTGGGTTCGTCTGCCCGCGGAGGGGTTGGGGGAGATGCCACTCACCCAGTGCGTGAGGAATGAGGTGCAGGAAGGCGTCCCCCAGAAGACCCCCGGAGGCAAAGCTGAGCAGCACCTTCAGCAGGGCCTGGTGCCGGGAGGTGTTGGACTCCACAGGAATCAAGAAGAGAATGAAGTAGGGGGCTGCACTGATGAGGAGGGTAGCCCCAATGGCCTGAGGGCAAGAACAGGGCAGGAGTGGCGCCAGCAGCAAAAACCTCCCACATTCCCATTCACAAAGACCACCCAACACCTCCAATACAGACTCAGAGGGGACCCACGTCACCTCCATGCACTTCTGGCTCTCTAGCCCATGTCGGGAGACTGGATTCAAATCCAGGCTCAGCCACGATCTCTGAGGGTGAATCTGGGCATCATCTCTCTCCCATTCCCAGCCTGAGTTTGACACTTGTCAAATGGGAAGCCAACAAGCCACCTCCCAGGCCTGGCCGAGGTAGAGTAATGCTGAAGACCTGCCTCCTGCAAGGATGACTGTCCCATTTAGCACCACCCGGCAGGGTCTCGGGGAGGTGGGCTGCCAGAGGGAACAGTCATCGCTCCTGCCTTGCCGGCCCAGCCTCCAGCCACAAGGCTCTTGGGGACTGGAGGCCATCTCCCTTTGCTGGGGAACAAAAGGAGCCACAGCCAGGCAGAGGCAAAGGGACTGGGAAAGACGGGGCAGAGCACTTACTATGCATATAAGGCAGCTTCAGTCACAAAGAGACAACTGCCCCCAAAACAGCTGATGAACAAAAGCAAACAAGAAAGGACAGCAGATTCACAATAGTTGATTCAGACAGCAGCAAGAAATCCAAGGGCCTGCCTTTTGTAAGCAAGGGGAGGAGAGGGGAGAATTCGGAACATATACAAGCTGGCAGAATTGGCATAAAACAAGGCCACGTGTGAAGCTCTTAGGCTTCCCCACTTGCACACACTCTGGACAAGAATTGCACAGACTTAACACAGAGACGGTCCAGGCCCTTCTCTGGTCAAGTCTCCATAAACTCTGCTTCTGGACTGGTGAAAGAGCCCAATCCACCAGGAGTAGACATCCCAGCAAAAGGACCAGGGTTTGCCCACTGCTGGCATCATGTGTCAAGCCCTTGGCCAACCACAGGCGCAAAGGCACTCACGTAGGACCACAACTGCACGGGAGCCAGCTTCTCTCTCTTTGGAAAAGCCTTCTCGGGTGCCTGTAAGGATTCGGCCTGGCTGAGACCACTGGCACGATCCCTGTGAGAGTGACTGTGCAGATCCTCATGATGGTGAGCGTGGCTGTGCCCGTGGTGAAAATCCTCACGAGTGTGCCCGTGGTGCAGACCGCCGTGAGAATGGGTGTGTCCGTGGTGGACATCCTCCTCGTGTGCATGACCGTGCCCGTGCCACATGTCCTCGTGTGCGTGGCCGTGGTCGGCATGGCTGTGGCCATGGTGGAGATCTTCCTCATGTGCGTGCCCGTGCCACATGCTCTCGTGCGTGTGGCCGTGGTCAGCGTGGCTGTGGCCGTGGTGCAAGTCCTCATGAGAATGCCCATGGCCGTGAAAACCTCCGTGCGAGGCGACGCTCCACATCAGCATCATGCAGCAGACGGTGGTAGCGGTGAGCACCCTGCTGAACTCGAACGTGGCCCCCTGCGGAAACCGGCTGGCTGCCATGGTGGTTCCTCTGTTTGGGAAGAAGGGGTGGTCAGTGAGAGCCCTGAGCCCGCCCCACCCAGCCTCTCGCTCCCTGCGGCTCTTAAAGCAGTAGCTCGTCCGGCCCCAGGCCGTGTCTCGGGGCTGCAGAAGAGCCACCCTGGCCCGGATCCATGCCGACAACCACCCTCTGCCCTGGCACCCAGACAGAGGGCGGTTGGCACCCTGACAGAGGTACCCCGATAGAGGGGGGGCCCGGCTCACCCCCCACAGCAGCTCACCTGAGGGTGCCCCAGGACTCTTGAAGCACAGCCCCTGAGCCAGGCGCTGCCCCCCAAGCTCACTGTGCAGGTGCAGCCCCCCCCAGGAAGCTTCAGTGGGCACAGGTGTGCCCCCCAGCCTCGCCCGTTCAGGAGCTGGGGGGGGTTCCCTTCCCTGCCTGCCCCAGTGTCTGGCTGTGGGGGGATCTTCAGAGTGGTGTTCCCGGGAGGGGGCCGCCTCAAGGCCCCTCCCCCGCTGGCTGCCCCTCCCCCTCGACGTTGGAGCCATTCCGGGCCCCACTGGCCGCCCCCAGCCCTACAAGCCCTCCCCCGACCGGCTCCTCACCACAGCCGCGCGGACCGTTAGCGCCGGCTTCAGCCCTGACGTGGCACTCGAGCCCCGCCCCTCCAGGCGCTCCCCCGCCCTCAACAAACATGGCGGCCACCAACCACCTCCCGCACCCGCCCTTCACGCGCCATCTTTCTTCAGGGCAGCGCTTCTCTCGTCTCGCGCATGACGTGCCGCCCCGGGGCATTGTGGGAGGGCAGCCAGCCCCCTCCCTCCCGCGCTGCTGGGCGCGCGTGCGCAGTGCGGGCAGTGCCCGCCTGCCCTCCTATCGCTGGCCTGGCTGCGCGCGCGGGGCAGGCTGGGAGTCTGGCCAAGGGACGAGTGGAGAGGCAGGCGGAGGGCCGCGGTGCATGGTGGGTGAAGGAGTCAGGCGGCCGCAGGGAGAGAGGCGGGCGGCCGCCTCCGCGACAGGCCGCGCTGTCGGGGCCGCAGCCGCGGCCGGAGCAGGCCCTGGAGCAGCCCCGCGGCAGCCGCCATGGGAGACTCGGGACGGGCCGGAGCCGGTAACGCGGGCGGGCGGGCGGGCGTCTGGCTGGGGCCCTGGCTGCGCTGCTGCCTCCGCGGCCTGACGGGCCCTCCCATAGGCAGGCAGGCAGGCAGGCAGGCAGGCAGCCGTCAGGCGGAGCTTCTCCCCCGCCCTCGAGGACGGTCTCGGCCCCCTCCTGCCCTCAGGGAAAGCGGGGAGGGGTTGAGCCTCTCCCCCCCCCGTCGTCATCACCCCCAAGGGCTTCCAGCGCCCACGACCTGCAAGGCAGAGGTGCTTAGAGCAGGTAGAAGGCTCCGTTTTGTTACCCGGCGGGTCTGTGGAACTCCTTGCCACAGGGTGTCACTGGCCTAGATGCCTTTAAGAGGGGGCTGGACAGGCTTCTGGAGAGAAAGCCCGTCACGGGCTCCAGTCATGGCCGGGGTGTGCGAGCGCCTGGCGCAGGGGCAGGTGGCCACAGAGTGCCAGTTGCAGGGAGGGCACCAGGACTCTGGCTGAGTCTTGCTGTCTTTTGTGCCCTCTGAAGCATTTGGGGAGCCGCTGAGATACGGGAAGCTGGACTGGATGGCCCAATCCAGCAGGGCACTTAGGTGCATCTCCGTATTCTTTTGGCCACGTCTCTTATGGCCCACTCCTTTTTGGACACTGCAGATGCCTGCCCTATCCTAGGCTCACCCTGGCAGTGCGGCGCTCTTTGTGGTGCTGGCAGCATCCGTGGAAGCCTGGCACCTGTGGAGCCATGTCCTGACGGGAGCACGCCGTCCGCATCTGCATTGCCCACATCTAGCCAGTCCCTACAATGGTTCTCCGAAGAAGCACTTCGGAGAAGTGAACTGAGCGGTGCTGACTCAGAGCCAACAAATGGCCCTTGTGGTGGGGGACAGAAATGAGCAACAGGCAGCCAAGGGGAGATGCCCCCAGGAAATCTCACACACACCCCCAATATGACCTTCTGTGGCATCAGTTGCACAGGAGCAGAAGTGTTTGAGTCTTCCAGGAATCACATAGCCAGAGTTTAGCTCTCCTTGTCGCACCCACGTAACTCACGTTATTATAATATTATTATACTTTATTTTTACCCCGCCTTTCTCCCCGAAGGGACTCAAGGCGGCTTACAAAACAAGGTTAAAACAAATTAAAAACATAATTTAAAAACATAAAAAAGCACATCCAAGCACTGCCTTTTTAGGAGCCAAGCAAGGCAAGCACAGAAGGTTGCTGTCCCCAAAAAGAGCAGCAGAGAAACAAACACACACACACGCACTCCTTTCAGGTAAGGGTTTGAGTTCATGTGGGGGTGTCCCCTAGCTGGAAGGAACAGTTCCCAGGGTAGGAACTTGGGTGAGTCACGGGGGTGGGGGTGCGCTCAGGGCAAAGCAGGTGCTGGTAGCTCTCTCTATAAAAATGCAACCTGGAAACCAAGCAAAGGATTTTGAGCCCAGCCAAGGGATCTTTCCCTGAGAGGCCAGGGAGGCAGCCCTTCCCAGCAGCTCCTCAAAGTGGCCCCCTCTGCCCAGCCACAGCAGGAGATGGGAAAAGAGCTCCTCCTCTGGGATTTAGCAGCAGTGCAAACTGGCTCACCTGCCTGGCAGGCTGTGGCATGTGGGCCTAGCAGGAGAGGCATTGCATTGGCCAGTCATGGGCTGGCCTGTGACACAGGACGCCTCCTGCAGCGGCCCATCCAGCTAGCAACACCCACGCACACCTCACGTCCTGTGATTCAGTGCTGAGCCCAAGGAGTCATAGAGTGAAGATGCAGCAGCCCCTCAGAGCAGAGAGGCCCCCCTGCAGAGTCCCACCTTGAGGCCAGCTGAGGCAGGAAGCGACTTGGGTGAGAAGAAGGGACCACCTCCCTCCCTGCTAGCAATGAGGCAGCAAATGTGACCCAAGCAAGGTTTTGGTTGAACAGCACCAGGGATGGAGCAGCACTTGAAAGAGATTCATTCACGTGGGGCTGCCCACCATCTTCTCCCATCAAGGCGGATGTGCCCTTTCCAGTTCTCCCAACAGACAGTTAAGGCACAGGTGTCAGTGAGGTCTGGCTGCATCTGTTTCTTTGTTGTCTGTCACAGACTTGGCAAAGTCACAGGGCCTGGCTGCAAGGAGTGGGTCAGCAAGCTTGACAGGCAGGCAGGCTGTCTGTAGGCTTCCCCTGGGGTCTGCACGCTGGCTTCACCTGTGGGACAGCTGCCTGCGGGAGGCAAGGAGAAACACAGAGCAGTGGACAAGAGTGCCAGCCACACAGGTTTTCTGGCTTGAGATGCATGCTTGGTGTTTGTGAGGGAGATAGTGCCACCAGAGAGTGCATGCAGTGCTGACCTGTAGAGGTCAAGAACATAGTGGCTGGGCATAGGTTACACGTCTCCTGGCGGGGAGGGGCTGCAGCGGAACACTGCAGAACCACTGTGCAGCCTGCTGGGGCAATGGTGCAGCCCTGAAAAGCAAAAGGGGTACTGATGAGTGTTTGGCCAGCAGTAGCAATGACTGGAGTCTGTGGCACTCGCCAAAAGGAAGCAGGTGTCACTCGCTCTTGGCTGCTGCAAAAGGAAGGGGGGGTTGGAAGATACAGTTGCTAGCAGAGACGGTCTTGGAGGGTTCATACCCTTGGAGGGGGGTGGAGAGATACATAAGAGGGAAGTGCAGCATCAATGCTTTGCATCGTGGACTCCCCCCTTCTTTGCCTCCTATGCTTCCCCTGTTGGCATGGTGTGGTAGAGGCCCCCCGGAAGTCTGTGAAGTCCTCCTGGGGCAGAGTCCTTGCAACTGGATTTGGAGAAAAGAAGGGTTGGCAAACTGTCTTGCTGTACCTGTTGGGAGAGGCAAGAGGTGGTTTGTACAGAGAGCTCCCTGTATACGCCAAGTACTCTTTGACAGACCGAATTACCAGTCTGATCATCTGAATTGTGGTCTCTCTGGCAGGGGCTTGTCTCCTGGGACTGGAGTGCTGTGATTGGCTGTCAAATGCAGTCTGTACCCTGTACTCCATTGTGGGGGAGTATGGCAGGGGGTGGGAGATGAGATCTGGTGTTTTTCTCTTCTCCATTGTACCCCAGGACAGCCTTCCCTACCTTCGCCAGGTCTCTTGTTGGTGTTGTGTATTTAGGGGTGTGTCCATCATCCAAAGGGGGTTGGCTGACTCCCCCTCATCCTGCCTACAGCCTGTTTTGGTCCCTCTGCCAGCACTGACTCTGAGTGATGCCCAAGCTGTGCTGGTGTGGTGTTTCCCAACCTGTGGCACATCCTTTGGCGGGTGGGCTTCTGCACTGGCGAGGCTGTCGTTGTGCCAACGTTGGGGGGGGCATACTGGTGTATCTCAGGAATTGGACTGGATTGTTGCTGGCTGAATCCTAGGCTCCTCTCCCCCTAAATGCCAAGCGAGAGAGGGGGGCATTTTTCTCACGGCTTCTGAAAGATACTTGTTTTGTAGAGTCTCTAGTCTCTTTTTTGTAGAACCCTAAAGTTAGTTTATAACAAATCCAAAAGGCAAGAAATCAAGCATAATGGAGAAAAGGGAGTTCCGTAGTTCTGAGGCAACTAGAGGTGCAAGTTCATGGAGAAGCATCTCAGGGCTAAGCTACCTGACATGATAAATGGAGTGAAACTTGTCCCGGGGCTTAGCTCCCCCTACTGACTTTTTGCTCCAGAGCATCATCTCTCTGACACCTCTCCGCTGTGCTGGTTTTCCCCCCAAAATTGAAGCTCTTAAAGGGTCAGTTCACATAAAAATGTTGCAACATGTAGCTTGGCCCTCAGAATGGAACCTCCAGGTACAAGAGCAGTATACCTCTAAGTGCTAATGCTAGGGTCAATCGGGGGAGGGCATCACCTTTTTGCTGGGACAGGGAAAGCTCTGACTGGCTGGTGTTGAGCTGGTCCCACAGGCTCTTATGTTCTCTCCCTGTGCCTTTGGTGCCCAGCTGTGCCGCACAGCTGGTTTTTTCAGAAGGCAAAACAATCAGAAACTGGAGCTGTGGGCCTTGAAGATCCCCCTCTTCCTGGATCCCTGAGCAGCCCTGAACTTCACTGGGTTCCTTCTGCTGCCTCTTAATCCGGTCTCCTCTGTGAGCAGGAAAACAGCAGAAGCCTCTGTCTACAGCTGTGAGAGCTCTGGCAAGTGCACCATAGCAGGGCTGTAGTCTGCCGAAAATCAGAATTCCCCCCCCACTGGCTGGCTGGCTGGCTGGCTGGACCTGGCTGTTTGGGGCCTCGTGGACAGGGCTGGTATGTCCATGCGCTCCTTCCCTCATGTCAGGGGGGTATACCTGTCACCCGCCTGACCTCTGAAGGCTACGCTTCTCTACCTGCCAGGTGGGCTGCTTGGAGGCTCCTCCTTGTCCTGGGCTTGTCCAGCCAGAGGCCTCCTCCCAGTAAGGTTGCCTGGAGGTGCAGCCACAGGCCAGTGGTCATGCTGACCAGCAGTTGTGGGGCCATAGCACGGAGCTCTGTACTAGTTCCCCTGACGGTGCGCTGGCCCCTTCCGCTGCCACCAGCACTGCTTGGGCCAACCAGACCCTGGGCAAGCACCCCAACTGCATCCCTGACAAGCAGTTCTGACCTCAAGGAGGCAGGCATCCCAAAGAGGAGCAGAGCTTGAAGCCAGGACAGCGAAACCTCTTCCCAGAGAAGCGGCCGCTCCTCCCTGAGCCACCTGGAGGACAGCTGGGGCAGTGAGGAGCTGCTCAGTCCCACGCCTCCAAGCCAGGGGACTCCCACACCAGGGCTGCATCGCCTTCCAGCTACCCCCAGACCTTCTCCCTCTCTGGAGCTTCACGCCTCTCTACTCTGCAGTTCCAGAATTGCTGCCTTGAGGCCAGGGCCTCTTCCAGGGACTTTCTTTGCCCTGATGGTCGGGAGCCAAGCTGTGCCCATTCCAGTTCCACCCAGCACTGACCTGACTGCTTGTTGGGTGGTGGGTGTAGGAATCTTCTCCCTGGCTGTGGTAAGGCAGGAAAGCCTTGCTGCTCTGGACCAGCCATGCGTTTGTAGCCTTTGGAACTTGCTGCCACAGGGTGTTGTGATGATCAGCAACCTGAGTGGCTCTTGGAAATGCCGGGGTGTTTGTTGCCAAACTTCGACTCCAGGGCAGGCTGTGTGAAAGGGGGAGGGGCAAAGGCAGCATTGTTCGCTGTGTGCTGAGGTGGCTGTTGCGGGGGAGGCTCAGGGCAGGGAGAGTGGGTGCATTCTGTGGAAGGGAGGGGGCAGTTTTTCAAGCCAAGGTCTCCCCACCATCAGGGCTGTGTTGCTTCCTGGGACAAACCCACCTCAGCTGGCTGTGGCAGTGGGGCTGGTTGGGTGTGGGGCTTGACATGGGGGCTGAGGGAGCCGCCCAGCACCTTCTTGAGCTGCTTCCCTCTGCAGGGAGATTCTGGAAGCAGCTTGGCGGGAAGGTCCCCACTTGGGGCTGCAGTCTTAGCACCACTTTGTCCTCCTGGCCCCTCCTCTGGTGGCGGGACAAGGCCTGCTCCCACCTTGCTTTGGGGCAGGCCTGAACGAGTGGGTGCCCAGCCCAGGTGACCAAAGGAAGTGCAGAGGCCCCTTCCTAGAACGTCCTGGGCTGTGGTTTCTGCTCTTGTCCTGCTCACACACTTCCCCGAGATGCCTCACCAGCCATTGGGGGCAGGTGGGCTGCTGAGCTAGATGGATGTGGCAGAGGGTGCCACAGGAATGGGGGGATGCCCCCATTTGCAACAGATGGGGCTCAGCCTCTCTACACACGGAGGAAGCATCGCCCTACCTCCGCTACATTGGCTCCGTCTCCCCGGCCTTTGGCTAACTGAGGTTAGGGCGGCTGCTCAGCACCTCCCCTGTCTTCCCAGCTGGGGACTGGGGGCTCCCTCGCTGTGCCTCCCTCGGGCCTGGCACTCACCCCCTTTGAGGCTCTTCTAGTTCCTCCAGGAGGTGAGGTGCGTTGTTGGGGCAGAGGCTGCTTCTTTGACATTTAAAATGCTGTCCGTGGAGCAAGGCTCCTGGCTTCCATTCCCACCTCCCTGGGCCGCCTCACGGGATGATCAGGAAGTCAGCGGGTCATGTGACACCCTGGCAGTTTTGCAATATATCCGGAGAGGAAGCCAAGGGTGTCCGGGGTGGGCATTTCTGGGGAAGTGTTAGGAGGAGGGGCGGGTGAGGTTCTACCCAGCCTGGTGCCCTTGATTTCAGCGGGGAGTGGGGGGATTGTGGTTGTGTCGTCAAGCCTTTCTCTTCCTCTCGTCTTGCTCCCTCTCCCCAGACTGCAGGAGTCCGGACAGCTCCTCTCTCAGCTCCTCTCCCCCCCTGCGCAGCCTTGGAACGTCCCCTCCGCCCGAGCCGTCGGCCCCTTTGCATCCTTCCATGATCGGCTCTGCCATGACCACCTCCATCAGTGGCCTGGGGTCCCCTTTCCCAGTCATCAGTTCCTCAATGGGGTCCCCAGGCCTCCCTGCGACCCCCTCGATCGGCTATGGGCCCGTCAGCAGCCCCCAGGTGAGTGAAGGCCCAGGCACCTCGGTTCCCAAGGCTGGGCGGGGGGGGGCGGGTCGACTGCGAGCGGTCTGGAGCTAGGACTTGCCCTTCCACAGCACATCTTCAGGACTCTCTCCTTCCCTCCCCAGATCAACTCCACAGTCAACCTGTCAGGTCTCCACTCAGTGAGCAGCTCGGATGATGTGAAGCCGCCTGTGGGCATGAGGGTGATGCCTGGCCACCCCCACGGCGGCATGGTGCCTGGGAAGCGCCTCTGTGCCATCTGCGGTGACCGATCATCAGGTATGCAGGAGCCCAAGGGGGTAAAGAAGCTGGGAGGTGGGGGAGATGAGACATACAGAACTATGCAGGAGACGGATAGAATGGATAGAGAGACGTTGTTTTCCCTCTTACGTGGCACCAGAACCAGGGGACATCCACGCAAACTGAGTGTTGGGAGAGTTAGGGAAAGCAAAAGAAAGTATTTCTTTACCCAGCACGTAATTAGTCTGTGGAACTCCTTGCCACAGGAAGTAGTGATGGTATCTTGCCTGGATGTCTTTAAGATTAGAGGATCGAACAGTTTCCAGAGAAAAAGTCCACCATGGCTTACAAGTCACGATAGGTGTGCACAAGCTCCTGCTTTCAGAAATGGGCTACCTCAGAATGCCAGATGCAGGGGAGGGCACCAGGATGCAGGCTGTGTCTTTCTGTCTTCTGTGCTCCCTGAAGCATGTGGTGGGCCGCTGTGAGATGCAGGAAGCTGGACTAGGTGGGCCTATGGCCTGATCCAGCGGGGCTCCTCTTATGTTCTTAAACTACAATTCCCAGGAGGCCTTGCAGGTCTTCTTGTTATCTGGTGTGCTCCCTGGGGCATTTGGTGGGCCGCTGTGAGATACAGAAAGCTGGACTAGATGGGCCTATGGCCTGATCCAGTGGGGCTGTTCTTATGTTCTTAACTACAATTCCCAGGAAGCCTTGCAGGTCTCTTGTTGTCTGGTGTGCTCCCTGGGGCATTTGGTGGGCCGCTGTGAGATACAGAAAGCTGGACTAGATGGGCCTATGGCCTGATCCAGTGGGGCTGTTCTTATGTTCTTAACTACAATTCCCAGGAAGCCTTGCAGGTCTTCTTGTTATCTGGTGTGCTCCCTGGGGCATTTGGTGGGCCGCTGTGAGATACAGGAAGCTGGACTAGATGGGCCTATGGCCTGATCCAGTGGGGCTGTTCTTATGTTCTTAACTACAATTCCCAGGAGGCCTTGCAGGTCTTCTTGTTATCTGGTGTGCTCCCTGGGGCATTTGGTGGGCCGCTGTGAGATACAGGAAGCTGGACTAGATGGGCCTATGGCCTGATCCAGTGGGGCTGTTCTTATGTTCTTAACTACAATTCCCAGGAGGCCTTGCAGGTCTTCTTGTTATCTGGTGTGCTCCCTGGGGCATTTGGTGGGCCGCTGTGAGATACAGGAAGCTGGACTAGATGGGCCTGTGGCCTGATCGAGTGGGGCTGTTCTTATGTTCTTAACTACAATTCCCAGAATGCCTTGCAGGTCTCTTGTTGTCTGGTGTGCTCCCTGGGGCATTTGGTGGGTCGCTGTGAGATGCAGGAAGCTGGACTACGTGGGCCTTTGGCCTGATCCAGCGGGGCTCCTCTTAGGTTCTTGTGGAGTCTGGGTGCTGTGGGGGGCTTCTAGGCTTTTGGGTGGGGAGCTGGGCAGGCGTGAGGCCTGAAGGAAATGGGGTGGCAGGCTGCTTGTGTTCCCTGGGACTTGCCTTCTGAGAGTCAGTCCTGCCTGCCCCCTCCCAGGAAAGCACTACGGGGTGTACAGCTGCGAGGGCTGTAAGGGGTTCTTTAAGCGCACCATCCGGAAGGACCTGACCTACACGTGCCGTGACAACAAGGACTGCATTGTGGACAAGCGCCAGCGCAACCGCTGCCAGTACTGCCGCTATCAGAAGTGCCTGGCCACCGGCATGAAGCGCGAAGGTAGCCAGTGCGGGCGGGGGTGGCCGGCAGGCTGGAGGTGGGTCGGGGGGCGGGGGAGTGCAGCCCTTCACCCCACCCACTCAGCTACCTGTAAACAATGCCTGTTGGCTCCCCCTGCAGAGGGCTTCTTGCAAGCTCCTGGGCACTCAAGGGCAGGGAGCATCCAGCCTCTGCCCCTTCTCAGCCCGGAGGCCCCAATCTGTAGAGGTCGCCTCCTCCAGCAACCAGTCCCCACTGGCACCTGCATGGGGCAAGGAGGCTGTGGGGGGGCAGCAGTGGGGGTGGCTGCCAGCGTGTGAGGTGCTGTGCATGACTCTCTGTCCTCTGGTCTGAGGCAGGAGGGGGCAGAAGGAGTTGCCTGCAGCCTGGCAGGGTGGTGGCGGCCAGTCCCCAGCCTTCTCCCTCTCTGTGCACGCAGCCAGCCGGGGGAGGGGAAGAGACTGAGCCCCGGTCTTGCCCGGGCAGCTGCTGTGTCGCTGCCCAGGACTCCCTCGCTGCCTGTCTCTCCTGCCCTGGGCTCTTGCTCCTCTTTGAGCCCTGCCTCTTCCCCCCTTGTGCGCCTGCAGCCGTGCAGGAAGAACGCCAGCGCGGCAAAGAGAAAGAGGGGGATGGAGACATGGCTGGGGGAGGTGTCAATGAGGACATGCCGGTGGAGAAGATTCTGGAAGCCGAGCTTGCCGTGGAGCAGAAATCGGACCAAAGTGTCGACGGATCCGGCACGGGGGGCAGTTCGGTGAGTTGGGGTGGTGGTGCTGCGGGATCAGAACGCTCACCCCGGACGGTCGATGCGGATGAGGTAAATATTGCTCTGGGCTGCAGAAATTAGTCCTAATAATTGGGGGAGGGCGGGCGGGCGGGCCTACTTGGGTTGAAGGTGGGGTGGGGGCAGATCACAGGCATGGATTTTTTGTGAGCCTGGAGGGGCGGGGTGGAGTCCTTCATTACCGAGGGACCAGGCGGCGTTTGTGGAAATGACGGGGTGGGGCTGGAATGGGGGGAATTGCAGGGCAGAGGGTCCTGGTGGTGACCACAGGGCCCAGAGGAGTGGGTGGTGCTCTGGTTGACCAGGCTTGCCCAGGAATGCCTGCCACCCACGCGCCCTGCTTGCTCCTCATCGTCTAATGCAGCCCAACGACCCGGTGACCAACATCTGCCAGGCGGCCGACAAGCAGCTCTTCACGCTGGTGGAGTGGGCCAAGCGCATCCCCCACTTCTCAGAGCTGCCCCTCGACGACCAGGTCATCCTCCTACGGGCAGGCGAGTCGCACCAGAGGGCCCAGGGTGGGGGCTTGCCCTGCTTCCAGGGCTGCATTCGGGGCTGGCAGTGCCGGTGGGATCAGTGGGTAGGCGGATCCCTTCCAGGATTGTTAAAGTGCCATTGGGCATCCTCCCCCTCCCTTGTGCTCTTCGGGCCTGGGAGGCAACATGGTATGAGGGGGTCCATTTGGCATAGACCTGGGGACCCCTTCTGGTGTGAGGGTTGTCAAGGTCCCCTCTCTACGCACATACTCTCTGTCCTGTCCCGTCCTGCCCCCCACTAACACGCTGCTCTTCGGCAGGCTGGAACGAGCTGCTGATTGCCTCCTTCTCCCACCGCTCCATTTCGGTGAAGGATGGGATCCTGCTGGCCACGGGGCTCCACGTGCACCGCAACAGCGCCCACAGTGCGGGCGTAGGAGCCATCTTTGACAGGTGCTGGGGGAGGGGGAGGGGGTGCAGAGTCTCCAGCAGCCACCTCTTGTGTGTGGGGTGCAGATGTGGTGTTATCGCCCTTTGGATGGGTGTGGGCCCGATGAGACTGGGGCAAGGCCTTCTTCCCTGGGGTACCAGCCCCTTCTCTGCCCTGTTTTCAAAGCACAGTCAGAACCGCCCTCCAAATACGTTTCATGCCCGTTTGTGTACACGTAGAGAAAGCAGCTTGCCAAATGCTGTCTCCCACATGGCATGGAACAGCTCCTATTTTTGGAAATGCGAGGTGCCCCGGGGCAGCTTGTCGCAGTTTAAAATTGGAGGATTGGCAAAATGGCAGCGGACCAAAGGAGAGCCTCGGGGCCCAATCCTGCCCAACTTTCCAGCGCTGATGCAGCTGTCCCAGTGGGGAGTGTGCTGCATCCTGCAGTGGGGGGAGTCAGTCACAGAGGCCTTTTCAGGGTAAGGGAGTTTTGTTCTCTTACCAGGGGGCTGCGTTTTGGCTGCATTGGTGCTGGAAAGTTGGATGGGATTGGGGCCCCCCAGTGAGTGTGCAGCTGCCTACAGAGTGCCAGGAGAGCAGAGGCTGGCTACGCTCCAGAGGTGGCAGTGGTGTCATGCTCAGTGTCTGGTGTTGCCACGGGTGATGTGACGGGCACCGTGGTGGCCAAAGGTCACAACGAACACTGTGCCTTTGCTTCAGGCAACCCTCCCTCCCTCTCTTGGGGTGCAGGCAGGTACCACTGGGCACTGTGTCTTGGTGCACAGCTTGCTGGGCCTGCCAACATGCGCAGGGTGACAGATTTCACGGCCTCAGCGTTTTGTTCTTGTTACTGACGCCCTGGAAGGGCAGTCCCTGAAGGGGGACAGAGTGGCAGAGTGTGTGAACAGGGTCCAGGCCCATCCTCTTGAGAGCAGCATCCTGTGGGAGCACCAAGGGTGGCTGAGGATGCATCCTCCTTCCCACTCTGCAGTCCTGATGGGGGGGGGGAGAGTGCAGCCCATATAGGATCCATCCTGTGGGACTCAGGGAGGCTTTTTCTTTGGTTGAGCTGCTTTGGCTGTGGGGAAAACCCCTTGAGATGTTGAGGCAGCACGTGAGCGTTGACACAGCAGTGCTGTTGCTTGTTTCCGCTCTGTGGGAGTTTCACACACATGAGGCCTGCAGCAAAATGCTGCCCCCCCCCAACGCAAGCAGACATGCCTCCCAATGTTCTTCTGCTGGATTCTGCCCCTTCCTAACATTCCAAGACCCTTTGGGGCCCTTAGTGTGCTCAGTCCATGCCAGTCTGGAGTTTTCCTGGTTTAGTTCACAACATTCTAGTCTTCTCCCTTTTGTGCCCAGGGAGTCCCTTCAGCCTTCCCTCCCTCACTTTCACCACTTGGCTGCCTCCATTTGCTCGTAGCCTACAAGCAATAGCAACAAGGGGACCTGCTCCCTTGGGACCCCGACAGTGGAGGACATCAACGCAGTTTTCCAAGGCTTGATTTGAGGAAAGGACAGCAGAGGGTGCCCAGTTTAAGGACCTGCCCCTGTCCGCCATCCCTCCCCTTGTTGCATGGCTCTTTGAATGTTGGCCAGGAAGGGGAAGAGGACGGGTTGGTCTAACCAGGAGGAGGGACCCGTCCTACTCTACCCAGAAACTGTCTGACCTGCCCCCTTGCTGCAGGGTGCTGACCGAGCTGGTGTCGAAGATGCGAGACATGCGGATGGACAAGACGGAGCTCGGCTGCCTCCGTGCCATCATCCTATTCAACCCAGGTGAGCAAAGGGGCCCCTCGGGGGTAGGGAGAGAAGAGATGGAGGGGACTCCCCAGTCACTGTGGCACCTGCCATATCCTTGACACAGAGGTCTAACAGGACAGGTGCTCAGGTGACTAGAGATTTGGCTTCCTCCCTTCCATAGTGAGGGCAAAGGTGCTAGCAAAAGGGGGCATCTGCTCCCCCCAGAACCACAAGTTGCAAGAGATGGCAGCCAGTCAGGGGGAAGGAAGTGATTGTCCCAGGAGAAGGTGGGCTGACCAAGGGAAGTCATATTTAATGGTCAGCATGCTCACTCTCCTTCCTGCTTCCCACCCCGCTTTCTGTCTACTGCTTCAGCAGCTGAACGGGGGGGGGGGGGGGCGGCAGACACCTTGGCAGTGTGCATCAGCTGCCACCATCCTAGGCTGCAGAGACCAGGCAGACGGGGGCCGTCTTGGAACCCTCCCAGGAGAACACTGAACCCCAGAGGTTCCTCTTTGAAATGAAGCCCACAGTAGTGGCTGCAGGATGAGGAGATGTGATAAGCCACAGAATGACCTATGAACCTGAATCAGGCAGGCCAAAGGTCAAGACAGAACCTTTTTGTTAAAAGGCTAAAGGAAAAGGGAATTGAACCACATGGGGAAAGGGGGGGCAGTAAAAGGACCAGCAGGCAGATGAAGTTCCTTAGCTGGGTTGGGAGGCGCATAGAAAGGGGTTCATCAAATGGATGCAGTAACCAGGAATGCCCAGCAGATGGAGTTGGGATGCTGCCCAAACACTCACCTATATGACCCTCTCCCTTCCCCCTCCCCATGAAGTTTGCCAGCAGGAAAAGAGCAGACAAAACAATAAACTTCCTTAATACACTCCTAGCTGGATGGTACTTTGCCTAGAACATAAGAACAGCCCCACTGGAGCAGGTCAGAGGCCCGTCTAGTCCAGCTTCCTGTATCTCACAGCGGCCCCCCAAATGCCCCAGGGAGCACACCAGATAACAAGAGACCTGCAAGGCCTCCTGGGAATTGTAGTTAAGAACATAAGAACAGCCCCACTGGATCAGGCCAGAGGCCCATCTAGTCCAGCTTCCTGTATCTCACAGCGGCCCACCAAATGCCCCAGGGAGCACACCAGATAACAAGAGACCTGCAAGGCCTCCTGGGAATTGTAGTTTAAGAACATAACAGCCCCACTGGAGCAGGCCATAGGCCCATCTAGTCCAGATTCCTGTATCTCACAGCGGCCCACCAAATGCCCCAGGGAGCACACCAGGTAACAAGAGACCTGCAAGGCCTCCTGGGAATTGTAGTTAAGAACATAAGAACAGCCCCACTGGATCAGGCCATAGGCCCATCTAGTCCAGCTTCCTGTATCTCACAGCGGCCCACCAAATGCCCCAGGGAGCACACCAGATAACAAGAGACCTGCAAGGCCTCCTGGGAATTGTAGTTAAGAACATAAGAACAGCCCCACTGGATCAGGCCATAGGCCCATCTAGTCCAGCTTCCTGCATCTCACAGCGGCCCACCAAATGCCCCACGGAGCACACCTGATAACAAGAGACCTGCAAGGCTTCCTGGGAATTGTAGTTAAGAACATAAGGACAGCCCCACTGGATCAGGCCATAGGCCCATCTAGTCCAGCTTCCTGTATCTCACAGCAGCACACCAGATAACAAGAGACCTGCAAGGCTTCCTGGGAATTGTAGTTTAAGAACATAAGAACAGCCCCACTGGATCAGGCCATAGGTCCATCTAGTCCAGCTTCCTGTATCTCACAGCGGCCCACCAAATGCCCCAGGGAGCACACAAGACTGCAAGAGACCTCATCCTGGTGCCCTCCCTTGCATCTGGCATTCTGACATAGCCCATTTCTAAAGTCAGGAGGTTGCGCATACACATCATGGCTTGTACCCCGTAATGGATTTTTCCTCCAGAAACTTGTCCAATCCCCTTTTAAAGGCGTCCAGCCAGACGCCATCACCACATCCTGTGGCAAGGAGTTCCACAGACCAACCACACGCTGAGTAAAGAAATATTTTCTTTTGTCTGTCCTAACTCTCCCAACGCTCAAGTTTTCGTGGATGTCCCCTGGTTCTGGTATTATGTGAGAGTGTAAAGAGCATCTCCCTATCCACTCTGTCCATCCCCTGCATAATTTTGTATGTCTCAATCATGTCCCCCCTCAGGCGTCTCTTTTCTAGGCTGAAGAGACCCAAACGCCGTAGCCTTTCGTCATAAGGAAGGTGCCCCAGCCCCGTAATCATCTTAGTCGCTCTCTTTTGCACCTTTTCCATTTCTATGTCTTTTTTGAGATGCGGCGACCAGAACTGGACACAATACTCCAGGTGTGGCCTTACCATAGATTTGTACAACGGCATTATAATACTAACCGTTTTGTACTCAATACCCTTCCTAATGATCCCAAGCATAGAATTGGCCTTCTTCACTGCCGCCGCACATTGGGTCGACACATTCATCGACCTGTCCACCACCACCCCAAGATCTCTATATAGTATCTTGTGGGCAGGGAATACCTCTTATTGCTCTGATTATGTCACCAGTTACCTGACTGGAGGAGGGGTCCCACCTGGATTCTTCACCCCACTCCTTGGATCTGGATGGACAGGTGTGCTCCCCAGTGGGCAAGGCCTCCCTGTGGCCAAGCAGAGCAGTTGCCCCAGACAGGAGGATGAGTCCGGAATCTGCCACCAGCACATGGCCTGAGGGGAGTGGTGCTTCAGGCAGGCCGAGGAGGACAACCTTTGGGAGCTGAGCTATAACAGGAGCCTCTGGGCAGTTAAATGTGTCCCAAAAGAGGGGGGCCTTGAAAATGGGGCACTCCTTACCTGGTCTGTGCTGTGGTCTCCCCCAGACGCCAAGGGGCTGTCAAACCCTGGAGAGGTGGAGCTGCTGCGGGAGAAGGTCTACGCCTCGCTGGAGTCCTACTGCAAGCAGAAGTACCCTGAGCAGCAGGGCAGGTGCGGAGCCACAACAGGGAGGGGGCAGGGCAGCTGGGTTTGTGGGGGAGACACTGAAAGCCAGGGGCCCTGGAAGCCCCGAGGAGCTCTGGGGACAGTGGCTCCCTCCTGCGGGTTTTCGGAAGGGCCCCACAGAGGCTGTTGTTATGTTCTTATGCCTGTTCCCCCCTGCCGCCCGTAAATGAGCCTCTTTCCCCAATATGGAGGACAGACCTGGTTTGCGACAGTTGGCCGTTTTCACTGCAGAGACTGCAGTTCCCCTTGCCAGGAGGGGGTGCCCTGAATTCCCCTACCAGCTAGTTGGTGAAAAGCTGAGTTGACTGGCACTTCTCTCTCCTTGAGTGGGAGTCAGAAACACTCATTCTGAACCTGGGCGGAGACAGGCTGGGGAGAGAAGGTGTCTTCTTCCGTAAGACGAAGATTTAGGAGGCTGGGCAGGACTTTTGCATAGCGCCGCACTGCCTTGTGGAACTCCCTGCCACAGGTGCTGGTGTTGGCTGGGAAGAGGGTTTTAGAGGGGGGTTGGGCAGACACAGTGAGGAGGAGAGGTCAGCCCTGGCCCTCAGGGGGTGCCCTTTCCATGGCCAGAGACCACCTGCCTCCATTGCCCCCCTTCCCTGCTGCTGAGCTTCCCTTGTTGTGATCGTTGTATATAGTCATTTATGCTTGTATCTCAAAAGTGCATCAGTTTCGCAGCACAATGACAATAAAGTACTACTACTCCTTAGGGGTGCCTGTGGGGAACAGGAAGGGCTGGCCTGGGAACTCTTGTGCTGCCCCTCCTGAAGGGCGCACACTCTGCCCTGGCGTATGGCTCCTGCCCTGATGTGCCCCCTGTGCCCCTTCCCACAGGTTTGCCAAGCTGCTACTGCGCCTGCCTGCACTGCGGTCCATCGGTCTGAAGTGTCTGGAGCACCTCTTCTTCTTCAAGCTGATTGGGGATACCCCCATCGACACCTTCCTCATGGAGATGCTGGAGGCCCCTCACCAGATGTCCTGATCCTCTCAGGAACAGGGGACACGGAGGGGTGCCGTTGGGGGACTCTGCGGGAACGTGCACCCTGGACCTGCGCCAGTCACACTGCCCCCCCTTGACGCCACAGCCATCCTGCCTCCTCCATCACATCCAAGAGCCCTCCCTTGGAGCGGGGAAGGGTGAGGTGGGATTTTGTGGGGTCAGGTGTACAATGACACACTCCAAGTTGGGGGGGGAGGTCCCTGCTCCTTGCTGGTGTCAAGAAAGAGGCAGGATTCAGCCAGGCTTCAAGACAAGGTACTATGTTTGGGGAGAGCTGACTTTGGTTTGGTTTGTGGGGGGGGGAAGGTTCAGGGGGTCCTGTGGGCCTTCCAAGGTGTCTCCCTCCCTCTCTGGATGCAGGTGCAGCCTGGGGCACTGCAGTTCTGTGTTCTGGGGTGGGGCCTGGGGGAGGATTCTTGATGTCGTCAACAGCCTCCCGGCCTTCACTGCGGAATGTGGGGGGGAGTGCCAGTGCCCATCAACATCCTCTCCCACTGGGCCCCCAAATAGGCTGTTCTAAGGGTGGGTTTATGGGACTGGAAAGTCAGGCTGAAGGCGGGAGGACGGCGTTTACCTCAATAATGGCAACTGAATGGGGGTTTCCTGGATTCTCTCTTGCCCCACCATGCACGAGGTCCTGAGCAAACCCCATTTTGTACCCCCTCGTCTCTGGTTTAGCACTTTGGCCGTGGGCTGTCCCTCATCTATGCAAGCAGGTGTGGAGTGGTGGGGGGAAGGACGATGCAGAGTGTGACTAGGGGTGCTGCCCCCTGGGGGGCGGCACTGTTCATCCTGAGCTCCCTGGTGTGGGGAGGGGGTTGGATTGGAGGGGAGCTGCCTGTCAGAGCAGCCACCTTGGAGATTTGTATGCCGACCCCCTCCCCCGATCCTGGCTTGTGGAAGGAGGGGAGCTGACTACCTGAGGGAGACAGCAACGCTCTGGGGTGGGGGGTCCTCCCAGGCTGTGCTTTCCG
The DNA here is from genome assembly GCF_035046505.1 of Tiliqua scincoides. Taxonomy (NCBI): domain Eukaryota; kingdom Metazoa; phylum Chordata; class Lepidosauria; order Squamata; family Scincidae; genus Tiliqua; species Tiliqua scincoides. The sequence continues at coordinate 271,644,590 of NC_089822.1, forward strand.
CCTTGTCCTTGGCATGCCTCTGTCCATTTGCTGCTTCTCCCACCCGGGTTTATTTTGTGTCTCTGAATCCCCCCTCCCCATAACTGCTTTTGGAATAAGTTGATTTAATAAAAGCTGCTCTTTCTGGAGGCTTCCCCTCTCCTCGCAGTGTGTTCTGCTTTCTCTGGTGTTGACTTCCTCTGGCCTTTCTGTGAGAAGAGAGCAACAGCCCCCCCAGGCTTTGGCTCTTGAGCAATGTGTGCCTCTGAGGGTGGGCAGAGGCCTGGGCCCACACACCCCGTCCCTCTGCACATGGCCCTAGAGTTGCTTGCTGTCAGGAGGGAGGGCATGCTGAAAGCCCCACAGTCCCATGCAATGGAGGGCACCAGGCTGAGGTCTCTTGTTACCTGGTGTGCTCCCTGGGGCATTTGGTGGGCCGCTGTGAGATACAGGAAGCTGGACTAGATGGGCCTATGGCCTGATCCAGTGGGGCTGTTCTTATGTTCTTATGGCCCATGGCAGAGCTGCTGCCTGGGGCACAGATAGGAGGCAGCTACCTTCCGAAGCCAATGCTAAGGGTGGATTGTGGCTGCGGTTGTTTTCATTGCCAGCAGAGGGCGGCCGAGTCACATCTGTGGGGCAGGGATTCTCCGGTCTCTGCCCCACTTCTCACCACGGTGTGATGCTGCAGGGGCAGGAAAACCCAGCGACCCTGCGTGCAATCCGATGCCCCCTGCCCCGAACTCGTCCCGCAAGCTACAGAGTGGGTGGTCCTTCGCGCTTTACTTCCCGCTTGATTTCCGTGGGGCAGCCCCCCTCTAGGCTTAAAGATATCGGTGCACCTTAAAATCAAACCGGCCCCCCCCCCCGAAATAACCCGCATGGGAGTATGAGCTCTGGATCAATGTCTGGGACAAGGACAAGAGTGCCTCTGAACGTGTCTAGAGTGCCTTTTCTCCTGCTGAGCTGCAGTCATTCCCCACACCTCTGGGAGTGGGAGAGGGCTTCTCTGCCCCTCGGAATGGCGAGTGGGGGGCTCTTTTGTAAGTGCTCCTCTGAGGACAGTGTCTCGCACGCGCCGCTCGTCTCTTCCGCATCTCCTCCTCCCGGCGGGGGGGGGGGGAAGTTGCTTTTATTATTTTCGCGACCTGCCCGCACAGGAAATGCTTCGCAGACGCGGGGGAGCCCATCCCCCCCCCAGCTCACCCGGCCTACATCGACAGAGCCCGTCGGGGGGCCTTGCAACGAGCGGCGCCCCCGGCTGAACCCTGCGGCCGGCGTGCTGTTCCCCCCCCGCGCTCCCTGCTGGCCGCGAGGGGGCTCGGCCCTGCCGCCGGGTGTTTTCACAGGCCGCGCTGCCAACCGGCCGCCAGGAGCCGCACAAAGGGGGGCTTGTTCGCCCCGTCAATGCGCCCTTGTCCTGCCCCTCACCCGGCGAGCCCGGCAGACCCTGGCAGGCCGGCATCGCTCCTCACAGCCGAGCAGGAGGCGCGGCGAGCGCTCCCGCACCCGGTGACCCCGCAGCCGGGAGAAGAGCTCCGCGTCGCGGCACCTCTTCCCGCCAGTCCCTCGGCTGGAGCGCCCGGGGCTCGACGGGCGAGGGCGCGCCGGGGGTCGCTGCCTGGCAGGGAGGGGCGGGAGCCCTTCGGCCCTCCGGAGGCAGCAGGCGACACCCCCGCTCGCCCCTCCCGCCTGCCTGCCTGCGGGCCCAGGGCTGCGGCCTCCGCGCCCGCCACGCCCGCGCCAGGAATAGCCTCTGGCTGCCGGCCGGCGCCCCGCGGACAGGCCTGCCCTCCAATCGGGGCCGCTGGGACGACTCCACCCGGGGCGTGCGGCCAGCCGGCCTGCGGGAGAGCGAGCGAGCGAGCACTGAGGCAGGAAGAGCCCTCCGGTCCGGGGGGGGGGGGCGCCAGGCGGGTCGCAAGAGCCCGCGGCTGCAAAGGCCTGGCAGGACAAGAAGCAGCCCCCCTCCTCTGGCAAGCGGGCGGGCCAGGCGCCCTGGAAGCGCCCCGCCCCTGCCCAGCGCGGGCAACCGCTCCGGCGCTCCTGCCAGACAGTGGAGACCCCCGAGGGGGCGGCCCCCACCCCTCCACCGGCAGCGGGCGGGCAGGCTTTCCTCGGGGCTGCTTCAACCCCGCGGGTCTTCGAGAGCCTCCGGGCGGCCTCGGGGCGGGCTCCGTGGGGAGAGACGGCGGGGCTGCCGAGGCGCCATCGCGCTCTCATCTGTGCGGGGGGGGAGCGGGCATTTTCTCCCCCGCTGCCCCGCAGCCCTGCCTGGGGCGCCAGAAGCCGTGGCCCGGACGGGAGCCCCAGCCCAGGCCAGCCATCGACCCAGGAGGCAGCCTCCTCGTCCCTTATCCACGGAGGGAAAGTCGCTCTGCACGTGCTCAGAAGCACTCTTTGCATCGTGCCCCCGAGCAGGGACTGCAACTCGAGCGCAGGGCGCCCGTGTTTGCGGGCGCATGCGCGTGGAGGCTTCCACGCCGCGCAGGCAGTTCTCTGACAGGTGCCGCGACGGGCAGAGCCCCTGCGCGCCCCCCTGCTCTTTCTCAGTACTCCCTGGCGGAGAACGAGCGTCCCTGTGGGGAGGGCCCTGCAGTCCAGAAGAGCGCCCCCCGCAGCGCCGGTGGGAGGGCCACTTGCAGGGGAGGAGGGCGCGCCCCCGCCGCCGGGGCTCCCACACCTCCGGAGGGCCCCAGACTGGGGCACATTCCCTGGCCCCTAGGCGGGGGCTCTACTTGGCCCTCAGGGTGAAGAGGCCAGTGGCCCGCCAGACCCTCGGCTCCCTGCCTCTCCCCTCCCCTCCCCAAGGGGGTGCTTCAGGCAAAGAGCACCTGGGGGGGGCGGTGCAGTGTTGGCCAAACGCCCCAACATCGTTGAACACTTTGCAGGCACCCCGGAGAGGGGCTTTCTGGGTCCACTCGTCCCTGGGTGTTTCTGCCAGGAACCCGCCTCTGTCCGAAGCACAGCCCGGTTTCCAAGAGCCAGCAGGGTCTGGGCTCTGAGTCAGCCTCAAGTGCAGCGGAGAGCCCCTGCCGTGCCCACAGAAGGCGCCAGGCCTGGGCCCAACAGCGGCTGTGTCTCAGGGCGAGGGTCTCGGGGGGAGCAAGGAGGTGCCAGGGAGCTGGTGCCCCTCCACCAGTTGCTCTGCCCTGAACTCAGGCACCCCAGGCCCACCCACCACCACCCCAAGCAGAAGGGCACCAGGGTGCAGGTCTCTTGTTGTCTTGGGTGCTCCCTGAGGCATCTGGTAGGCCACTGTGAGCTGCTGGAAGCGGGCCTCTGGCCTGATCCAGCAAGGCTCTTCTGAGCACCTCCCACCCCACTGTGGGAGCAAGTGCCACCCTCCCTCTCCCTGCCTAGATGGCCCACATGATGATATGTGTGCCCAGATGTTGCTTGGCCAGATCCGGGGCGGCTGGCAAGGAAAATTGCAAGGAGGCTGCAATTAGCTCTGGGAAGGAGTGGGGGGGCAGGGCTGTGGCTGGGAACTGAGCAGTGCTCCTGGCCCCTCTCCATTCAGGCACCTGCTGCGAACGGCACCCACAAGCAAGGCTGCCTGCGGCCACCACCCCACAGTCCTGAGCCCAGCCAGCACTCGCCAGACCCTCTGGTGGGCTTGGAGAGATGTGGGTCTCTAAGCAAAGTCCTTTCTGAATCCAAGGCCTCTTTCTCCAGCATGGATCTTCTCCTCCACTGCACTGAGATGAGCAGCACTGGGTCAGGCTCTCGCCAAACCTGCAGCACAAGCACAGAACGGCCTTCCCGGCTGTCTTGACACTGACACATCAGTGGTGAAGCTTTTGTGCCTCTTGGAAACCAGGGCAATGTCCTTTCCTTCCGCCTCCCAGGTGCATGAACAGCACAGGGGTTAAGTTCTGCGTCTCACGTGGGCTCAGTGAGGGAGCAAAGCAGCAGCTGCCGAAATGCCCAAGAGTCCCGCAGCTCTCCTTGGCCCCCGGCCAGCCTGCTTCCCCAGCACAGCTCTCAGCACCCCAGGAATGCTCCCCCAGCCAGCATTCCTGCGGATGAAGACCTTCGGGTGACTTGCACTGCGGGCACTAAACATGTAAGAACAGCCACAGTGAAGGGGAAAAACTCGCCAGCAGCAAGAACTGGCCTGGCCTGGAGCAAGCTGGTCTCAATCACCCAGTTCAAAAACCTGCTGGTTTTCATTGGGGGCCATGTGACCCTCCGGCGGAGGAAGAGCCACAACCAAGGTGCCACAAGCAAAAAGGCCCCACCATGTATCTACATGGCTGCCTGAATCCCCCCAAATGCCACTTTGGTACACTTCCCATGGACAGGGGTCGCCGAAGACCTCCCAGGGCCTGAGGAGGCTTGCTACATGATACCCCCCCTTCCCTGACCAGCTTCTGCTCCCCCCCCCATTCCCCAGTGCTCCAGCTCAGCTCTCCATCTTTCTCTCTGTCCCCCCCTTTCCCTTTTTGCAGTTCAGGGCATGGAAGGAGGAGACAGAAATGGCTGCCTCACCCTCAGTCTGCTGGTTGAAGTAACGGCTTCCTTTGGCCTCCAGGCCGGCCCTGTCCATGGGTGAGAGGGGAGGGTGAGCTTGCAAAGGGGTGGGCACCCTGCACCCCTTCTCTCCCCCGATTTCCACGCAGCATGATGTGAAGCCTCCCTGCTCTGCACCACTCCTGCTGGGACGGAATGGGAGCAGGGCATGCTGGGAACCTCTGCCCTTGCTCGGTTGGTGGAGCTGCGCCAGGGAGGGAGACTGTAATCTGCACTCCTCGTAAGTCAGGGGGTGAGAAGGGAGGGGTCTCCACAGCACTTCGCAAGCACCAAGTACTTGTGAGGTGATCTGGAGTCTTGGCAGCCCCCCTTTTTCTTCCCCCTCCTCCCCGAGCAGCACCAGAGAGAGGAGGGTCTGTCTGTCGCCACTGCTGTGACCCTCCCTCTTCTGACTTGCTCTCAGGTGGACTGGCAGTCTGGCGAAGGCAGCCACCAGGTGGGCTGGGGGCTCACCGGTTTGCCACCTCTCCGAGTCGCTCAGCCTTGCACCACCATTTTGGGCTTCTCCATGGTGAGCCAGATTGGCCTGTGTCACTCCCAGTTGCACCTCCAGCAGCAGCAGCAGCAGCAGGGCCTGAGCGAGGAGGCCTCTGCTGGAGACGACTGCCATGGCCAGGCTCCTGAGCTGAGCACAGCCCTACTCGAGTATGGTTGGGGGAGATGCGTGACTGGCCTTGGGGATCTTTGGTGCACTCCACCATCCAGCTGAGAGAGAGGCCAGACTGGTCTGTCCAGTACCCGGCATGGAGCTGACCCTCTAGGGGTCCACTTTCCTGCAGGCCCTCAGAAGTGAGGAGGAGCATCACCTGCCAGCGACTCCTGCGGACAAACATCCCTCCATCACGGCAACAAGAGCATTTGACACAGAGGAGGAGCAGGAAGGAGGAGGCCTGCCCTGAAGAGGCCCCAGCAAAGAGCCAGTGGGGGTGCCCCAGAACAGTACGGCGGATCCCTCCCTGTCACATGAGCCAAACTGGGGTGGACGCTGGAGAAGGATGGCAGGGAGGAGTCGCTCTGGAGGGCAACCATCTGGGCTTGAGGCTTGGCCTCCACTGGCAGCCCTCCCTGGCAGCCCCCTGAATGTACCCACACAGCACAACCCCCCCCCCCCCCGCTGCTACTGGAATGCTCTCTGCACATGGAGTGCCCCCCTCATCCACCCAGTTCCGTTTGCCCCCCTTCTTGCATCTGCAGGGAAAGGAAGCCAGAGGTTTAACTGCAGGGGCCTAATTATCCTTCCAGTTGACACTCCCGGAGGCCGGTGGAAGCCAAGCCAGTCCCACTGGCAGAGAGTGGCCAGACACACCCGGCCTGCACGGAGATCCTCTCGGGACCACTGCGCTGGGCAGATGGCCTGGGGCGGGGCGGGTGTGTGTGGCCAGCTGGCTCTCCGAGGGGCAATGGGTAGCTCATTTCCAGGCCCAGTTCAAGGCACTGACTTTGGCCTGCAGAGCCCTGCAAGGCTTGGGGTGGCTGCAAAGGGGGGCTTGGCTGTGCATGCCACCCTGGCAGAGTGGGGGGGGGGGGGGACAGAGGCCTGCAGCAGGCCCTTTTTCACAGCTCTGGAGCTCCCTCCCGGCTGAGCTGACACCTGCCCCTTCCCTGCAGGCCTTCTGGCTCAAGAGTCAGCTGGCATCTTTCTGGTGATGCCAGTCACTGTTCCCACCTTTGCCACGCTTTCCATCCTCCACTGGGCGGCTGTTTTCTGTCCTCCAACCTCTTGCTGTTTTGCACCCTCTTCTCATTGTTTCTGTGGCCACTTTCTCCACGTGCTTCCTCATTTCTTACTTTTTGGCAGGGCCTTTTTTGGTGGTGGCTCCCTGGGTTGTGGGACTCCCTCCCCCAGGAAGGGACCCTCTGAGCCCCCCCCCCACCTCTTGCAGAGAGGCCTCTGTGCTGAGGGTTTGACTCAGGGGTTGTTCTACTGTTAACATCTCCTGGTGAGTTACCTTGAGGGTGCCTTTCTTGGGCCTTGTGAACGTCCCTCTTTTCAGGGGGTGGCAAAGTGCCCTCCTCCCACTGGGGATGAAAAGGAAGGCAGCTGCTCTCTTCTCATCTCAAGTCTTCTTTTTCAGAATCTTTGAATTCTGCTTTTCAGCAAAAAGAGTTCACAAAGCAGCTGCAGTAGCACAACAAATCAAAAAAAGGCTCCCTGTCCCCAAAGGGCTCCCAGTCTGACACTGGCCAGAGCCACTGGAAAGAGTGCCAGGCTGGAGTGAAGAGGAGAGACAGTTGCTCTCCTGCTGCTAATGAAACTCATGGATGTATCAACAATCACCACCACCCTCCCTTGAGCACAACAGAGGACGAGTTTGCGGGATTCAAGACAGTCTCGTTTCACAAGGCTTTGGGAGAGGCTGGGGGTGAAGTGAGGGGGGGGCTGCTGACTCCCCTCCAGTGTGCTGGGCCTTTTCAACAACAACAACAACAGTATTTATATACCGCTTTTCAACTAAAAGTTCACAAAGCGGTTTACAGAGAAAATCAAATATCTAATGGCTCCCTGTCCCAAAAGGGCTCACAATCTAAAAAGATGCAACACCAGCAGACAGCCACTCGAAAAGACACTGCTGGGGTGAGGAGGGCCAGTTACTCTCCCCCTGCTGAATAAAAGAGGAGTACCCACTTGAAAAAGCGCCTCTGAACCAGTTAGTAGGGGTTGCGAACTTTTCAGTCCAGCTCTCCCCTGGCTGCTGCTAGTTATTTCACTGCCTACGGATTGTGCTTGTTTTGTGAATTGTGAGTGTTTTGTGTTGCACCTTACGCATTTTACTATTGTAGGCCACTTTGATCTTTTTAGGGAAAGCAGGATGCAGGTCTCGTAAAGAAAATAAATCCGTGGTGGGGATGGCGATGAGGATGACCCTCTGCAGGCCAGACTTGACATCTCCTGAGTCCAGGGAAGTCTGTCACCCACCAATGCCAAGTTTCAGGGCCTGGGCACCTCCCCACCCTAAAGCAACAGAGTCTGCCCCCCTCCCCCCAAATGGCCTACCCTGCAGAAAGCCACAGAATCAGGCTGGGACAGAGAGTGGGGGGCTTGGGAGTGGGGCGGGGAGGGACTTCCCATCTCCCTGCTGTGTGCCACTGTGGGGCGGGGGAGGAAGAGGGCTCCCAGAGGTGTTAGGCACAAGCCTCACTGCAATCCAGAGGGGTAGCAAGTGGCCCAACAATGGGAGGGGGTCAGTCCCTCCCATAGGGAGAAGGGAGGGCTTTGGGGGCCAGTTGCTCTCTGGAGGTTCAGGGGAGAAGTGGCAGCTTGGGGGGCAGAGGGGAAGGGAATCACGGGGGTCAGCTGCTTGAGGTGGGAAGGTGAGGGGGGGAGAAAGCTGCCTCTGGGGACACACACAAACAGAAACCACAGCCAGAGGGGCAGAGCGGGTGACTGCCTCCACCTCCCGCCTCTTTGAGAACGGCAGTTCAGGCAGGAGTCCAGCAGGTGCAGCTTCAGGCGGTGGCTGGACTGGCCGGGTCCTTCTGCCTCCGCAAGGCGGGGAGGGGCGCAGAGGCTGCTCCCCCGGGGCTGCGAGCGGCTGCCTGGCGGAGCAAGTGGGTGGCAGGGCCTGGGGGCGGGGAGTGGTCAGGCCCGCGCTGCCGCTAGGGGTCGGGGCGTGGCGGGGGCCGTCCGGGCAGGGCGGGGGGAGCCAGGCTGCCTGGGGCTGCTGCGCGGAGCAAAGCGAGAGCAGCAGCAGACCGCCCGGTGCCCCGACGGAGCCGGCGGACGGCCTTGGATTCACGCGCCGCCCCGGCCCCCGTCCATGGGCTCCGGGAGCCGCTGACAGCCCGCCTCTCGCCCGCTCGCCATGGCGCTCGCCCGGCTCCTGCCGCCGCTGCTGCTGCTGCTGCCCTGCCTCGGCGCCGGAGCAGGTAAGCGCGGACGAGCCGTCGGGGCTCCAGCAGGAGGGCCCCCCTCGAACTCGGGCGGGCGGGGACGGGATGGGCCGGGGGCCGTATTCGACGGGACGCCCGGGCCAGTCTCCCTGCAGACGACGGGGGGAGCTGCGAGGGCGGCCGCGGGAGGGGAGAAGGGGGCGTTTGGGGCACGTCCAGGAGCCGAGCGCTGCGCCCGGCGCTTGGCCCGCCGGCGCCTCTGGCCAGGCAGAGCTGCCCGTCCCGGCGGTCCCTCCTCGCCATGGGCGCCCCCGGACGGGACGGAGAGACGGCGCAGCGGGCGGGAGCAGCCTTGGCAAAGGCGCCGGTGCCTGGTGGAGAGATTCGCCGGGCTCGCTGCCCCGGGAGGCGAGGGGGTGGCGGGCGCGGGCGCGGCGGGGGCTGCTCTCCGGACCGGGACTCGGGAGGAGGAAAACCTCCGGCGAGGGCGAGTCTTCTGCGGGGGAGAGCGAGACGCTCCGTCCTTGGCTGCCGCGCGCCCCGTCCAGCCTCTGCAGCGCGCCCCGTGGCCGGCAGGTGGCAGGAGGGGCGCCCAGCGGGCAGCGCCACGTGGTGATGTGGCTGGACCTGCCGCCCGCTTCCCGGGGGGCTCTGGCTGGAGGTGACAGGCAGGCGCGGGGGGCGCATTTAGGAGCCTGCGCGCGGGTCGTGGCGTCCTCTTCGCGGCCCCGACACGCGGGTGCCTCCCCAGGGCTTGGAAAGGAAGTGTGGGGTGAAGCGGGGGAGCGGCGAGGGGGCGGGGCCGCGGGATGCCGGGACAGGGAGTCCTCCGTCCAGGGGGGGGGCGAGGGGGTTCAAGCACCCGGGTCCCCCAGGAGCCTCCTGCGAGTGTCGGCGCCGGAGCTGCGCGGCTGGGGCAGGGCGGGGGTCAGGCTCGGGGGCCGAGCCTCTCCCGGGCGGGTCTCCGCTGCCCAGCAGCCGAGAGGGCTCCCGCCGGGCGGGCGGAGAAGTCTCCGCGGAGCCGCCGGTGCGCCACTTGGCCTCCGTCCGCTCCCTCCTCCCTCCGCGCGGCTCTGCGCAGACAGGGCGGCCTTTGTGCGGCAGACAGAGGGCGAGTGTGCGCGGCGCTGCCCGCCCGGGCGGAGTCTGTTTGCCTTGGGGCGGCGGAGCAGCTTCTTGGCCGCCTCGCCCGCCCCCGCCCCCGCGGAGGGCGCGGAGAAGCGCAGGGCTGGCCGGCCGGCCGGCCCCCGCTCTCGGGGCTGCGGGCACAGCCCAGCCGCTGCGTGTCCCTCGACGGGCGCGGCGGTCCTCCGTCTGCCGCTCGAAGGGCGCCGCTTCTCAGGGCCTGCGCCAGCCCGAGGACGGGGGTGCGGGTTTCTCGGCCGCGGGCATGTTCTCCGGGGGGGGGGGCGGGGGTGCCTCGGGGACAGCCCCCCTCTCCTAACTTGGACCGGCTGCGGTTTGGCAAGAAGGAGCCCGCCTTCCCCCGCCCTCCTCAGCCCCTGGAACTCACTGCCACGTGAGCGTGCGACGACCCGCTCTCCTCTCCCCGATGGGTCGCACCTTCAGAGCGCGCAGAGTCTCAGGCCGCTGCCTTCTTCGGCCAGGCGCCGCCAGGGCCAGAGGCAGAGCTCCTGGAGCTGCCCTCCGTGCTCAGCACAGAGGGCTCCTGGGCTGGGTTCTCTTCCTTGGAACAGCCACTTCTCTGCCTTCCGACGGGTTGCCGCAGAGCAGCTTGAACTGGGGGAGTGGATGGTTTGCACACGCAGGTCCCAGTAATCAAAGAAAATTGGGCCTAGTGCATGCAGGGACCTGGGCACCCTCAGCTCATGGAGAAGCCATGATGTGCACCAGTCCCACGAACAGCCGGCGGAACTCACTGCCCCATGAAGTCTCTAACAGCAGCAGAGCAACAGCCTTGCTCTGTTATTGAACAGCAGTCATTCAGGAATGGCCCGTCCTTGAAGCCAGTTGAGATGGTTGCCTCAGGTGTCTGGTGGGGGGGCACATCTCTGCCTGCTGCTGCTCCCACTGCAGCTCTCCCCACTCTCTGGTTTGGAAAAGGAGCACTGCTGTGCGCTCCCGGCGGTGGGGCTGACCTGTGTGCCTGCGACTCCCCAGCCCTCTCTCTCCCCTCTTCTGTTCCAAGGCTGGCACGTTGCCAGGGGAGGGGGGCAGCGTTTGGCTCCCTCCTCAGGCGCTGGGAGATCCTGGGCCAGACCTGCACTCACTGCTCCCAGAACAGACTGGATGCCTGCAGGTTCCAGAAAAGATTGGGTGGCCTTCGTGTTGGGGGAGGGGAGAGCCTGACAGGTCCAATTGTGTCCTGTCGTCTGATCTCTGGTTGGCCACCTTCAGTCTCGAAAGACTCTGGCAGAAGCCTACAGCCACTGGTATTCCCAGGCAGTCTCCCATCCAAGTACTAACCAGGCCTGGCCCTGCTTAGCTTCCGAGATCAGGCATCTGCTGGATTCGGGCATACAGCGGGGGGGGGGGGGGTGTCAGGAAGCACACACACTCCAACTGAGATCCTGTTATTGCATCTCAGCTGGACCCGTATCCCCTGCAAAATCTTCTCTGCCTTAAGGTGGACCTGAGCAGGCTGGCAGTCCTAGCAGTCCGGTCACACTGGCAGGAGTGTTCTAAGGAAGGAAGAGCAGGGTGGGGAGTTTCACCTGTTGGATTTCCACCTTTCCTGCAGCTCTTCAGTGCCTGCCATGCTTAGGTGGCTCCTCCCTGCAGGATCTTGAGGAGTTGCCAGGACAGCTCTGGAGCTCCAGGCCCAGAAGCCCTGACAGGCCTCCTCTTCTTGCTGGCCCTCTGTCATCATGGCCCTTTTGTGCAATCCCTAGAGGCTGGCAGGCCCTTCCAATTCCTGGGGCCAGCTCTTGGCCCAGAAGTCCCACGTGCTAGCTCCTCTCCTCAGGTGAAGCCACACTGAGCCCCCTACACAGGATCGCCCCACCCCACAGAAACCCCAGCCCCCTCCCTGAAGCTTAATAAGTCCCAGTGCCTTTCTTCTTCATCATCATCATCACCTTGACCTTGCCTTCGGCCACCTCGCAGGAATTCACAGCAGCAGATCCTTTGGAAGTTCTGGTTCCAACAAAAGAGGGAAAGACTTTCTGGGCAGGGAGATGAGACAAGCAGCACCAGCTGAATTTCTGCCTGTCGTGAATCTGCTGAGTGTGCTGGTGTCTGGCTGGTCAGGTCCAGTGACTGGTCAGATGTGGGGAGAGGGACTGGACTGCGGTCTCCTGACATCTTGACCACTGAAGCGGCAAAGCCTTTGTGCAGCCTGCAATTCTCACCTGTCTCCCAGAAAGCTCCAGGACAGCACTCTCGAGCAGGGGTGTCCAAACATTTGGACAGGAGGGCCACATCACCTCTCTATTGTGTGGGGGGAGGCCAGGGGGGAAGAATTTACATTTTAAATTTGAATAAATTTACATAAATGAATATATTAGAGAAGGAACTTCCATGAATGAATGAAGGTCTTGCAGTAGCTCAAGGCCTATAAAAGGCCTGGCACAAAGCAAGGCCGGCCTTTCCTTCACTGCCACTGCTGCATCACAGACATGAAACAGGAAGGAGTGGAGGGAGGTCCAACAGTTGTCCTCATACTGAGAGCAGTTGCCTCCGGCCAGCATGGGCTCCAGCAAGTCTCCGGAGGGCCAGAGGCTCATTGGAGACTGGGGGCTTCCTGCGGGCCGGATTGGGAGCCCCCGAGGGCCGCAAGTGGCCCCCGGGCCGGGGTTTGGGTACCCCTGATCTAGAGAATGGTTTAAAAACAACATTTTCAGCTGTAAAAATACATTGCAAGTGAACCAACTGCTCAGAGAGCCTTTGCTTCTCCTCTCCCACTGCTGGTGGAGACACGCACGGCCTTCTGAGTCACACAGAGCTCTGTCGGGACGCATGAGAGACACTTTCCTGCCTAAGATGCAGGGCTCAGCGGCTGCCAAGCGGAGATGCTCCCGGCTGTGCCAGGCCCCAAGAGCCTCGAAACCTCAAGTGTTGGGTGCCTCGAGCTGTTCTTGGCTGGACTGGAGAGCAGGGGCTGTGGGGCCAAGTCCCTCTGGGCAGAGGCCAATCAAGAGTGCTGTGCCACCCGCCAACGGGCACTCATTTGTTCTGCAGCCTCTCCATGTCTCTGAGCAAACGCCACTCAGGGGCTCACCAGCAAGCTCCATGGGGCAGAGGCCCACCTTTGGCTTCTGCTGTAAGGGGGGGCAGTGGGGCTCATGGCTGCCATCACTGGGGACACATCCTGGGGGTGGTGAGGGAGCAGCGGCAGGGGCCCCTCTTCTTCTCCTGGAGCCATCGGACAGTTCCGAGGTGTCCTGTCCCCAGAACTGGGGGGGGGGGGGCTAGAGTGTGTGGGGACTGTCAGGCAGAGCCAAGGAAATAGAGGGTCTGCTTCCCCCCCCAGAAGGGGCGAGGACTGCCCTCTGCTTCCGCCAGATCCATGGATGCTGACCCCCCTCCACTACGCACAGCCAGGGGTCCCGGCCTGTGACTGAGTGCGGGGGGAGCAGCAGCACGAGCCCCCTCCTCAGGCGGAGGACTGTCTCCTGTCGCTCCCGTTCCGCAGGCAGTGGGGCCGGGCTGGCGACCTTGCAGGCCGTTTCCCCGGGACCCCCCAGCTGCAGCTGACACCGGCTAGCCGGGCACGTCGGGCCGGCTGCCTGAAGGGACCGCACGGAGCGCCTCCCTGCGAGGGGGGGTGCGGGCGTGCGTCCTCCGCGGCCGACGTGCAGGGCTGTGCCAAGCGGCGGCTTCGCCTTCCCGCCGGTGGGGGCCCCGGGAGGCAGCGCCGGGGTGCCAAGCGCGCCCCAGCCAGCCAGCCAGCCAGCAGGAATGCCTCGCCCCGCAGCAGGCAGCTGCGCCTGGCGGGACCCGACGGCAGGCGCCTTGGCCCTCGGGAAGGGCTGCGCGCGGGAGCCCTTCCAGGCCGCTGCCCCCTCCCTCGCCGCGCCTTCCGCGCTTCCACTCCGGCGCCTGGAAGGGGCGGGCGGCAGCCTTCCAGCCCCACGTTCCTGGCAGCAACTGCAGAGGAGGACGCCTGGGCTTCGGGGCGCCCTGGGCCGGCGGAGGCTGCTGCCCGGAGTGGCCTGGGCGGGCCCTTCAGCCTGGGCTCTCCCAGACCCCGGAGAGCCTGCAGGCGCCCCCGCCCGGGCCCACAGGCCGGACGCCCGGCGGCTCCGCGGGACGGAGAGCTGCCCGCAGCCGACTGAGCGGAGCGAGCGGCTCTTCCGCGCAGGCCCGCGAGAGACTCCCGGGCAGGCCTGTCCGGAGTGGACACGTGGCCTCCCCCGCCGTTTCCTCCCCGCTCCGAAGCCCTCGGGGCAGAGACCGTGCCCCGCTCCGGGCTCCTGGACGGTCTCTGCGAAACGTTGTTATCACGACGAAGTGACCTCGAGAGACCAGCTTCCTCCGCCCTCCCTGGAGGCTGTGGCGGGGCCTTTAAGGAAGGAACCCTGGACGGCTCTTGACGTGCACCTGCCGCTTCCTGTGGCTGTGTGTGCGTCGCCCAGGGGTGCGGTCCAGGGGCTCACCCGGAAAGTGTTGGAGGGCCTGTGCATCTGGGCACACAAGAGGAAGGCCTGCGACTCCTTCCTGGTGTGTGTGTGTGTGTGTGTTTTGGGTTGCGGTGCGCCTGCCCTGGAGCCACCTCCTGGGCCAGACAAAGAGCCCTTTCACGTCCCTGGCGGCAGGGGAGGGAGGCCTTGCCTGCTGCCAGGGGGAAGATTGGAGTTCTGATATTAACGGGCACACCTGAAAGGGACACCCCAGTCTGGTCCTATCTGATCCCACTGGAATTCTGCCTCCCGCTCCGGAGAGGGACCCCCAGGTGCCCCCTCCCCTGCAGGGAACCTCTGAGTCAGAGCAAGGCAGCAGCCATTTGGGGGCAGGTCTCCTGCCCCTCCCCCCCAGATCATACTTGGGGGGCCACCTTTCTGGGGAACCCCCTTCCCAGCTCTAGCCAGTCTTGTGAGAGGAAGTCGCCCAGAGCCCGGAATGTGCAGCCGGGAGGGGACCGTTTGCGCTTGGCTCGGCCTGGATCTCCACCTGGAAAAGGGAAACAGCAGCAGCCTACCTTCAAGGGATGATGTTGTCAGGATGTGATGTTCTGAGCGCAGGTTGCAGGGGCTTTCCCTTTCCAGTGGGTTGTTGTGACTTCAGGAGCTTGTCCTCAAGGAGGTTTTATCGGATTGGCTGCAGCCCGTTTATCAGAAGAGGCCATATTGTGGGTGTCTGTTTAATGGAGTAGTTTTGAAAGGGGCCTCAAGTGCCCACTCTGGGCATAAGGTTGTCACCTTTGCTGCCCACCTCTGCTCCTCTGCCTTTATTTCACAGAATGCTGGACTAGATAGGCCTATGGCCTGTTCCAGTGGGGCTGTTCTTATGTTTCCCTCTTTCTGTTCCCATTCCGTTTCTGTAGGGATAGGTGGAGCAGTGGAACTGGGGGAGGTGAAGGCAGAGGGAGTGGTAGGGCTGGGGGGGATCCAGGCATGGGGCAGGGAGCGGGAGTTGTGCCAAAGGTCAGGGCATTGGGAAGGAGCTGAAGCAGAGGGATAGTCAGCAATCCCCAGCCTCTCCCTCCTCTCAGTCCTTCCTCATCTTTGTGTCTCTGCCTTCTCCCCCACAGCAGAACCCGTGGATGTGCTCAAAGTGCTGCAGCTGCAGAACCAGCCCGAAGGTGTTCGCAAGACCACAGGATTCTGCACAAAGAGACGCTCAGGATCAGGGCCAGATGTGGCCTATCGGATATCCAGGCGAGCCCAGATCAGCGCCCCCACGTGGCAGCTCTTCCCAGGTAGCCACAAGCCTCACCGACAGCCCATGTGAAAAATGGCTTTTCTCAAAGGGGAGGTTGGGCTGGTTCAGTGGGTGGGTGGGTGGATCTAGTGCTTCCCCCCCAACTGGACTGTAGTCAGATTTTCTAGCATGACTCCCATCCACCTAGCAATGTTGGCAACCTTCAGTCTCGAAAGACTCTGGTATCGTGCTCTGAAAGGTGGTTCTGGAACAGCGTCTAGTGTGGCTGAAAAGGCCAATTCGGGGGTGAATTGGCTACCTACCAAAAGGTTTCTTTAAATATAGAATGTCCATGAAGCCAGGAAAAGGCTTCACTAGTTCAGTTTCTGCCTGTCATCAGAACCAAAGAGCCCTGCTGGATCAGGCCATAGACTCATCTAGTCCAGCTTCCTGTTCTTACTCACAGTAGTCCAACAGATGCCTCAGACAGCACACAAGACAACAAGAGACCTGCATCCCCTTGTCACTCCCTTGCAGACGGCATTCCAAGATGGGATAGCCCTAAAACCCAGGAGTTGCATGCAGTCACCATGACTTGTAACCTGTGCTTGACCTTTCCTCCATCAGTCCATCCAATCCCCTTTTAAAGCATCCAGGCCAGGCGCCATCTCTACATCCTGTGGCTAGGAATTCCATAGACTAAGTGCACGCTGGATAAAGCATTGTTTTCTTTTGGCTGTTCTCCCAACACTCATTTTTAGTGGATGTCCATGGGCGGTCCTGAACTTTTCTCTGCCGGGGGCCCCCTCTGTCTTTGCTGCCCCCCCACTCCTGACCTGGAAGTAATTGCAGTGATATCATCGTCTCCGCAATTACTTCTATGTGGCTGCTTCCTCCGTTTCCCCGTTGAACCTGCAGTTCCTCTGGTACTGAGCAGGATTACTATGGCAACAACACACCATCAGTAGGGTAAAAGTAACCTGTCTCGTAACGCTGTAATCACAGCTTACGTTCCCTATTTTTGAAAAAAAAAAGGGGGGGAAGGAAGGAGGGAAGTGGGTCATAGCGCCGTTCCCCCAAGTGCAACTCAGTGCAGCACCCGGGGCATTTTCCCCCCTTGCCCCCCGGGTACTCCACTGTGGATGTCCCCTGGTTCTGGTTTTTGTGAGAGGGAAAAGAATATCCACTCTACCAATCCCATGCGTAATTTTGTATGTCTCAATCATGTCCCCCCTCAGGCGCCTCTTTTCCAGACTGAAGAATCCCAAACGTCGTAGCCTTTCCTCATAAGGAAGGTGCCCCAACCCAGGAATCATTCTGGTTGCTTTCTTCTGCACCTTTTCCATCTCCACTATATTCTTTTTGAGATGCGGTGACCAGAACTGTATGCAGTACTCCCGATCTGGCCTAACCATCAATTTGTCGAGTGATAGAATAGTATTGTATTCTCAATCCCCTTCTTAATGATTCCAAGCCTGGGAATTAGCCTTCTTCACCCCCACCACACTTTGGGTCGACACGTTTATCAAGCTGTTCACCAGCACCTCTTTCCTGATCCGTTACGGACAACTCATTAGCTTATATGTTAGCTCTATATAGTTAATTAGCCTATATAAGAAGTTTTGATTGTTTTTGCTCCAGAGCGTTTTACTTTACACTTTGCTTGCATTGAAATGGATCTGCCATTTTGCTGCCCATTCTTCATCTTTGGAGAGATTCTTCTGGAGCTCTTCACAATCCCTTCTGGTCTTCACCAACTGGAAAAGCTTAGTGTCTTCTGCAAACTTGGCCACCTTGCTGCTTATCCCCAACTTCAGGTCATTTATAAACAGGTTGTAAAGCACCCGTCCCGGTTGTAAAGAATGAAGTTGCTGATCTCTTGACTAAGGTATGCAACTTGTCCCTCAAAACGGCCACGGTGCCAGAAGATTGGAGGATAGCAAATGTCACGCCTATCTTTAAAAAGGGAAAGAGGGGGACCCGGGAAACTATAGGCCGGTCAGCCTAACATCCATACCGGGTAAGATGGTGGAATGCCTCATCAAAGATAGGATCTCAAAACACATAGACGAACAGGCCTTGCTGAGGGAGAGTCAGCATGGCTTCTGTAAGGGTAAGTCTTGCCTCACAAACCTTATAGAATTCTTTGAAAAGGTCAACAGGCATGTGGATGTGGGAGAACCCGTGGACATTATATATCTGAACTTTCAGAAGGCGTTCGACACGGTCCCTCACCAAAGGCTACTGAAAAAACTCCACAGTCAGGGAATTAGAGGACAGGTCCTCTCGTGGATTGAGAACTGGTTGGAGGCCAGGAAACCGAGAGTGGGTGTCAATGGGCAATTTTCACAATGGAGAGAGGTGAAAAGCGGTGTGCCCCAAGGATCTGTCCTGGGACCGGTGCTTTTCAACCTCTTCATAAATGACCTGGAGACAGGGTTGAGCAGTGAAGTGGCTACGTTTGCAGACAACACCAAACTTTTCCGTGTGGTAAAGACCAAAAGAGATTGTGAGGAGCTCCAGAAGGATCTCTCCAGACTGGCAGAATGGGCAGCAAAATGGCAGATGCGCTTCAATGTCAGTAAGTGTAAAGTCATGCACATTGGGGCAAAAAATCAAAACTTCACATATAGGCTGATGGGTTCTGAGCTGTCTGTGACAGATCAGGAGAGAGATCTTGGGGTGGTGGTGGACAGGTCGATGAAAGTGTCGACCCAATGTGCGGCGGCAGTGAAGAAGGCCAATTCTATGCTTGGGATCATTAGGAAGGGTATTGAGAACAAAACGGCTAGTATTATAATGCCATTGTAAAAATCGATGGTAAGGCCACACCTGGAGTATTGTGTCCAGTTCTGGTCGCCGCATCTCAAAAAAGACATAGTGGAAATGGAAAAGGTGCAAAAGAGAGCGACTAAGATGATTACTGGGCTGGGACACCTTCCTTATGAGGAAAGGCTACGGCGTTTGGGCCTCTTCAGCCTAGAAAAGAGATGCCTGAGGGGGGACATGATTGAGACATACAAAATTATGCAGGGGATGGACAGAGTGAATAGGGAGATGCTCTTTACACTCTCACATAATACCAGAACCAGGGGACATCCACTAAAATTGAGTGTTGGGCGGGTTAGGACAAACAAAAGAAAATATTTCTTTATTCAGCGTGTGGTCGGTCTGTGGAATCCTTGCCACAGGATGTGGTGCTGGCGTCTACCCTGGACGCCTTTAAAAAGGGATTGGACAAGTTTCTGGAGGAAAAATCCATTACGGGGTACAAGCCATGATGTGTATGCGCAACCTCCTGATTTTAGAGGTGGGTTATGTCAGAATGCCAGATGCAAGGGAGGGCACCAGGATGAGGTCTCTTGTTATCTGGTGTGCTCCCTGGGGCATTTGGTGGGCCGCTGTGAGATCCAGGAAGCTGGACTAGATGGGCCTATGGCCTGATCCAGTGGGGCTGTTCTTATGTACTTATGTCCCTGGACAAACAAACAGGGCACTTGGCTTCTCACCTCCCCTGCTTCTCACCTCCCCTGCTGCTTGATCACCCTGCGCCTCTTCTCCTCTCACTGCAGGCAAGTTCCCCGAGAACTTCTCAATCATGGCCCTGGTGAAGCCCAAGGCCGGCCTCCAGGCCTTCCTGCTGTCCATCTATGACCACCAGGGCATCCAGCAGCTGGGCGTGGAACTTGGCCGCTCACCTGTCTTCCTCTACCAAGATCAGACTGGCCGCCCTGCCCCTGAGGACTACCCGCTCTTCCAGGGAGTCAATCTGGCTGATGGCAAGTGAGTGCTTTTTCTCCTCCTCCTCCCACCTGGACTTTCTTCACTTGCTGGGTTTATCTGCAGGCTGTCTGTGCTGGTGAGAGTAGGTGCTGCTGAGGGGTAGGTTTCTCACCAGTCTGACCAGGAGCCTTCCCTTAGGCAAGGTCAGTGCTCGGAGGAAGGGGCCTGCTGGATGGATCCAGGACAGCGCCTGGAGTGAAAGCCACCGCTGTGAATGGGCCGTCTGGGCAAAATGTGTGCCCGTTGGGCAGTTGCCACCTTCCTTCTTTCTGCCTTTTCCAGGTCTGGGCAACCAGCACAGAGAGGCAGCCGCAGGAGGGGATTCACCAGGGTGGGGGAAATTTTTATGGAATTGATGTCGCACCTGCCCTTCCTCTCAGGTGCTCAGGGCAGCAGACACGGCCCTCGCCCACCAGGTCTTCCTCTCGCCACAATCCTGCAAGTCCCCCTCCCAGGGAGTTTTATGCATTGGTACCAGAATCTCCCTGGCCAGGGTCCAGCGTTGTAGCCACAGACCCTTAAGAACATAAGAAGAGCCCCACTGGATCAGGCCATAGGCCCATCTAGTCCAGCTTCCTGTATCTCACAGTGGCCCCCCAAATGCCCCAGGGAGCACACAAGACAACAGACACAACCTGCGTGCTGGTGTACTTCCCTGCATCTGGCAATCAGAGGCAGCCTTCCTCTAAAACCAAGAGCTTGCACAGACCTACTGTGGCTTGTAACCTGTAATTAACTTCTCCTCCAGAAATTTGTCCAATCCCCTCTTAAAGGCATCCAGGCAAGATGCCATCACTACATCCTGTGGCAAGGAGTTCCACAAACTAATTACACACTGGGTAAAGAAGTATTTTCTTCTGTCTGTCTTAACTCTCCCAACACTCAACTTTCGTGGATGTTCCCTGGTTCTAGTGTTTTCTGAAAGGGGAAAGAGCATCTCTCTATCCACTCTGTCCTTCCCGTGCATAATTTTGTATGTCTCAATCATGTCCCCCCTCAGGCGTCTCTTTTCGAGGCTGAAGAGGCCCAAACAAGGAAGGTGCCCCAGCCCAGTAATCATCTTAGTCGCTCTCTTTTGCACTTTTTCCATTTCCGCTATGTCCTTTTTGAGATGCGGCAACAAGAACTGGACACAATACTCCAGGTGTGGCCTTACCATCGATTTGTACAACGGCATTATAATATTAGCCGTTTTCTTCTCAATACCCTTCCTAATGATCCCAAGCATAGAATTGGCCTTCTTCACTGCCGCCGCACATTGGGTCAACACTTTCATTGACCTGTCCACCACCACCCCAAGATCTCTCTCCTGATCTGTCACAGACAGCTCAGAACCCATCAGCCTATATGTGAAGTTTTGATTTTTTGCCCCAATGTGCATGACTTTACACTTACTGACACTGAAGCGCATCTGCCATTTTGCTGCCCATTCTGCCAGTTTGGAGAGATCCTTCTGGAGCTCTTCACAATCTCTTTTGGTCTTCAGCACTCAGAAAAGTTTGGTGTTGTCTGCAAACTTTGCCACCTCACTGCTCACCCCTGTCTCCAGGTCATTTATGAAGAGGTTGAAAAGCACTGGTCCCAGGACAGATCCTTGGGGCACACCGCTTTTCACCTGTCTCCATTGTGAAAATTGCCCATTGACACCCACTCTCTGCTTCCTGGCCTCCAACCAGTTCTCAATCCACGAGAGGACCTGTCCTCTAATTCCCTGACTGTGGAGTTTTTTCAGTAGCCTTTGGTGAGGGACCGTGTCAAACGCCTTCTGAAAGTCCAGATATATAATGTCCACGGGTTCTCCCGCATCCACATGCCTGTTGACCTTTTCAAAGAAAGGTCCCTTGTTGCCTTTCCCCAGCACCCAAGCTGCAGAATGCGCACATGCTGCACGGTGATTGCGCACACATGCACACGCACCCCTGCCTGCTCCCCTCATGAGTGTCTGGCACACCACTCTTGTGCTGTCACCAGCAGCCTGGACACTTGCGGGACCAATCCTACTGCCCCTCTGTGTCACATGCACTGTTTGGGTCCCTGAAAAGCCTTCCCAGGCAGACCCAGATGGAGCCCTGTCCTTGGTAGCCAAGTTGGGGTGGCTCATGTGGGGATCTCCCCAGGCACATGTGAAGCACCAGAGATCCCCACAGTCTGAGAGCTGGGGTAGGGGGCTCCAGCTCTGGGAAATTGCTGCCTGATTGGAAAAAGGCTCCTGAGCCGGGTCTGAAGAATGGAGGGGTGCGGAGAGGGAATTCCCCTTTCGCTCCTGGGGATGGGTGAGATTCTCGAAATCAGCTGAATGGGTGTGGGCGCCACATGGGCAAGAGGAAGGACTGCTCCTTCATGCAGCGGGGGAGGGGGGTTCGCCAGAGCTCGCTCAGTGCCCTGAGCTGCACCAGCAGGTGGCATCCTGGTCTACCCTTTGGGCCAGGCACCTGCCCTCTCAAGTCAGCCTTTGGGCACCTTTCTTGTTACTGTGTCTTTAAATGGAGGTTCCAGGGCTTGAACACGGGGGGGGGGGGGGGCTTCCATGCACAAAACAGGCGCGTCTTCCCCCAGCAAGAGTGACCCTAAGAACATAGGAAGAGCCCCTCTAGATCAGGCCAAGGGCCCATCTAGTCCAGCTTCCTGTATCTCACAGTGGCCCACCAAATGCCCCAGGGAGCACACCAGATAACAAGAGACCTGCAAGGCCTCCTGGGAATTGTAGTTTAAGAACATAAGAACAGCCCCACTGGATCAGGCCATAGGCCCATCTAGTCCAGCTTCCTGTATCTCACAGCGGTCCACCAAATGCCCCAGGGAGCACACTAGATAACAAGAGACCTGCAAGCCTTCCTGGGAATTGTAGTTAAGAACAGCCCCACTGGATCAGGCCATAGGCCCATCTAGTCCAGCTTCCTGTATCTCACAGCGGCCCACCAAATGCCCAGGGAGCACACCAGATACCAAGAGACCTGCGTCCTGGTGCCCTCCCCTGCATCCTTGAAACTTGGCTTGAGCCTTGTTCAGCTTGCTTGCTGGAGACTTCTGCGTACCTGCCTGCCTGGGTCCTGCCAGGTGCCCCTCGGGGGATTTGGGGAAGGAAGTCTGGTTCTCTGCCTTGAGTCTGTGCACAGTACTGCTGCTCGCCCCATGTCGCAAAGGGCTCCAGCTGTCTATTCCTGCCCACCCAGCCCCACTTAAAGGCACAAAAGCAGCCCAAGCTGTGCCTTCTGTTCAGCTGGCAATCCAAATAGCTGCAGTCTTGGAGCCAAACCCCCCCCCCCCCGCCTCGGGGCCAGGGCAGGACTTCTCCCCAGATGTGGCCTCTTTCTGGGAGGCGTTGCTCGCCTGGGTGGGCTGGGGGCCTGGCTCTGCACAGGGCAGGAGCAGATGTTGGTCCCTTCACCCCTTTGAAAGGGCAGGAGCAATGGTCAGGGGTGCAGGAGCTCAGCTGAAAAGGGAAGAAACGTGTGAGAGATGGAGGGGGCGCTGAGGAATGCAGGGAGTGCATGTGGGGAGAAACGCGTGGGCGGAGAGAGTGTGCACAGATTGCAGGGATCCCTTTCACGCTTTCTCTCTCTGTCCATAGGGATGAGAGGAGCACTGAGGCTGACCAGCCCGGTGATAGAAGCACCTACCAACTGCCTGCCTAGCAGTGGCCTGTAAACCCTACAGAAGGGCAGCCGGAGGCTTCCCTGGGTAGTCCTCCCAGACTGGCAGCAGTGCTCTCCAGGACTTCCAGCCAGAGGTGCTTCTAGGGACACCGCCTGGCCAGTCAGGGGTACCTCCAGCACCAGGGCACGGTCCCCCTGAGCTGGGTCATCCCGGAAGAGCTCGCCCGGCCCAGGAGCGTTGGCAAGGCTGAGCAGTGGAGCCCAAGGCCAAGGCCCCCACTTGGACCAAGGCCGTGCCTCATGTGCCACGTGGAGGAGGCAGGTGTGGCCTCCCATGTGGTCGTCCTGCTTGTGGATCCCTCCCACTTTTCTCTGCCTGGTTTTGTTGCCCGCATAGTGAATCTCTGGACAGTGGAGTATAGCCTGGGGGGCCCTTCCTGCAGGAATGCTGCCCCCCAGTGGAGGCAGCTGTTCTGGGGGTCTCCACTGAGACCCTCCCCGACCTTGGACCACCCGCAGCCTCTTCCAGAGTGAGTGTGTGCATAAGAGGGGTGTGTGGCCCCGTCTCAAACCCCCCTTCCTCTCCCCTTCCTTCCCAGGTGGCACCGAGTGGCACTCAGTGTCAGCAAGAAGCAGGTGACCCTGATCCTGGACTGCAAGAAGAAGGTGTCGCAGCCCCTGCGCCGGGGGAGCCAGCCAGTCCTCGACACCCGCGGCATCACCGTCTTTGGCGCCCGACTCCTGGATGAGGAGGCCTTTGAGGTACCAGCCGCTCCCTGTGCCCTCCCGTGTGCCCTCCCGTGTGGGCGCAAGGCACAGCTCACCCCCCACCTGTCTGTCTTCCCCACCATTCTGCTCCAGGGTGACATCCAGCAGCTGCTCATCTCCTCCAGTCCCCAGGCGGCCCATGACTTCTGCGAGCGCCACAGCCCGGACTGTGATGAGGGAGCCGCCCTGAAGCCCCAAGCCCAGGAGGCTGGACCCGGGGTAAGCGGAGGGCTTAGCTCCACTCCTGTGCTTTCCACGGTCTGGGGCTGCAAGTGGACTTGGGGGGCGGTTGCCGGGGGAGGTGGTGCCAGCAGTGGGCACTTGCTCTCCCTGGGTCGCAGGAGCAGGTGCGTGCAATCCATGACCCTCCCCACTTTGCTCAGCTGTGGGGCACCCACTTGTGAGGCAGGCATCACAATTCAAGCCTGAGGGTTCAGTGCAGAGCCCCTGTTGCCTGCTGATGTTTTGTAGGCAGGCGAAACAAGACAAATGCACCCCTTTGGCCCCTCCCCATTTTCGGGGAAGAGGAGGTGGCAGGAAGCCCCCTCCCCACATTTCAGGGAGAGAGGGAGATCAGGAAGGGAGCCACCCCCTCTCAGGTGGTGCCTTCTAGCCCGGGAGCGGTTGGGGCTTGAACGAGGCAGAGGCCCTCCTGGTCCGGGAGATCCTGAAGTGGTTCCTAAACCCACAACTGGCTCAGGGGGGGGCAGCACTGCCTCTGAGAGACGGGCACACACAGCCTGGGAGTTCTCCTGAGTTTGCAGTGGTCCTTGGATCGACAGGTGGTGTCTCTGGCTGGGCAGGGAGGCTTTGAAGCACAGTGGCCAAATTTCGGGGGGGGGAGGAGTTTGAAATGTTTTAGCAAAAATGAGCTCCACCCATAAGACCAGAGGGTGATTTGCTCACTCAGCAATTGCCACCTGGGTCAGTACTGCAGAATTGCTGTGCAGTGTGTGTTGGGGGTGAGCCGGAGGCCTCCTGGCGTAAGGAAGCCTTTGTTCCCTTAGACTCAGGTAAGCCTCCTGTCATTCTATGGGTCTGCTCAGACCTGACCCACCTCTCTGGCTGGCGCAAGCCCAAGTGGCCCAGCTGGGTGGAATGCATAGCAAGCTGGTGATTCTGTGGCTATCAATAACCTGCCCTCAATCCTTGCCCCATTCCTTCCCCTCTCTGCCCTGTTACAGTCTCCCCTCCCACCTCCCACCCCCCACACCAGCTCACCTCTTCTGGCGGTGCTTGGGCACTCTGGTGGCGCATGCATGGGATCTCCAGCCTTCCACAGTGGCTGCCCCCTTGTGCCCATTCCTGCTGCGTCTGCAGCACTCACCACGTGGGCGTCCCGCTGATGGAGTGCTCACTGTGTCCGCGGAAGACCAGCCTGGGATTGGGCCACCAGTTGCCCAGAATCTGCCCGCAGATCCTGCCAGCGAAGTGTTGGCTGTGATGGACGCAGGTGCTCCTACTGTGTCACATGTTTTCCTGTGACTGAAGCCAGACGAGTTGACCAAGACTCTCTTTTTTGTTGTAAGAGCAACGCCAGCAGTAGGCGCATCAAACCTGCAATTTTCAGCTCACCTCCCCAGGTGGCCTGCAGGATTTGTCACCTCCTTTGTAGGGCTGCAGGAAGGGCAGGAGTCTGGGGTCCTCGGGGGGCCTATGGACTCCAACTCCTCTCAGTTGGGGCTTGTGGGTGGGTGTGTTCGGCACTCTCTGCTGGCCTCGGAGCCCACAGCTCACCCAGCTCAAGCGGTCAGGGGTCCCAGTCCAAACCGCACGTCTCTTTGACTGCCACTGGGTTTGCTCTTTGCTGGCTCTTCTTTATTGCTGGGAGAGGGCAGGGCCATTTAACAAGGCAGGGGGTGATTTGCTGTTGAGGGCGGGACACTGCACCTGCTTGGGGGATCCTCTTCTCCAGTCAGCCTGCTCTTGCAGGCCAAAGCTCCGGCCTTGGTATAGTACACGGTACGGCTGATACACATGCCTTGACCTGGCGCTAGGGTTGGAGCCAGTTGGGTAGGAAGAGGGCGGCTTGAGGGGGGCTGGTTCTAAAGGGTTGCAGTGACCCCCGTAGTCTCGTGCTGCTGTTGGAGTCATTCCTCTCTTTGTCTTCGCTTTCTGTGTCCTGTGCTGTGTTGCTTCATCGTCATCATCACTAGAAACCAGCCGCGGCCAAGACCCCCACCAAGCCCCCCGCTAAGCAGCCCCAGAAACGCCAGTTGATGGGCACGGCGCCAACCGACACCAAGACGGGGGCCAAAACTGGGAAACTTTCCAACAAATCTAAACATCCCGGCGATGGGAATTCCCCCAAGAGTGGAAAGCCTTCCAGCAACGGAAAGTCCTTAGGTGGCGGCGGCAGCACCAAGACAGTGGCAGCGGCGGGCAAGAAGAACTCTCTGGGCAAAGCGGGGAGCCAGGCATCTGCCGGTGCTGGGGGAGTCCGCAGGCCGGGGAACAGTTACCAGCAGGTAGAGCAAGAGGAGAGGGTGCAGGTCTGTGATCCTGGATCCATTGCCCCTCCACTGCCCCCCCGTGCATGCGTCTCCCCATCCGTGAGCAGCCACATCTTTGCTAATGGTGTCCTCCAGCTCTGGGCCAATGGGAAACCTCCAGAGAAATAAGCAGCCGAACCCTGCTTGGACTGGGGTAGATGATTGGACCTGGTGTCCCTCCCCCCAGAGGGAGGCAAACCACCCCGGCCCCCTCCCTGCACTGCATGTTTTGCATTTTTCTTGTGCCTGCCTTCCCCACAGTGGCCTCGGTCGCCCCTCTTCCCCCCCCCAGCATGGGAGCCTTGAGATTTGGCCCCTTGAGATCAGTCTGTCCCATGGAGGAAGATGATCCAAGATGGAGAGCCCCCCCTGTTCTGCCTCTGGGGCACAAGAGGGGAAGCCTGGATTAACAGTGTCTTCTCTTTCTCCTTTCTCCCCACTGACTGGCTCTCTGCTCTGACATCCACCTATCTGTGGCCCACCCCTGCGACTGCTTCCCCGTCCCCCACTGCTCTCTCCATCCCATGCCTCCACCTTCCCCCGGCACCCCCTTCCTTCCTCCATCAACTGGTCCTTCTGTTCCTTCTCCGACATGCCAACCGCATCTCTGCCTCTTCGGAACACACAATGGTTTCTCGTGTCTCCCCCCCCCCCCGGCCTTCCTTCCTTCTGCCACAACTACTTTGGCTCTTTGCTGACATCACCCGCCCAAGGATGTGGGTCTGCTTCCCACAGAGGAGTCCTGGGGGGCTGGTGAACACTTTGACCACACACCGCCTCCCGACGTTGATGGCGCTTATTGGGATGAAAACGCCGGAGGGGCGGTGCCACCCTCTGCACCCCAGGGAGAGGTAAATGCCCCCCTTGCAAATCCCAGCATGATATTGGGTTCTGGGAAGGGGCGCCGCAGGAAAGAATATTTCTGCCTCAGAACTGGATCCTGGCTTGGGGGGAAATGGAACGGCCAGTGTTAGAGGCCTTCTGTAGTTGGGGGAAATGGGAGACGAAGGGGGCAGGGCGTTTTGGGGGGCAGAACTCCCGTGTTCTGCAGGAAAGGGGCCAGGGAAGGTCAAGCTGAGCAAGCGTTCGGGGCCCCTGGACTTCTCCCTTAGACGAGGGAGACCTCAGCGTCTGGGTCAGGGTGAGCCGGGATCCGTCCCGCGCTCTTCAGAGGGGAGGTGGACCCAGGAAGGGGTGGGACGGGCTGGTGAGGCGCAGCACCGCTTTCTGCTCTAACGCCTTCTCGGGTTCCCCCCCCTGCGTGGGGTCAGGTGGAAGCCCCCAGCCCCCGTCCCGCCACTGAGGAGAAGGAGGTGTTCGCGGAGGAGCAGCTGCCAGGTGTGGGGCTGGCCTACGAGTACAGCCATGGCGAGGGGGCAGAGCTGGGCCCGGCGCTCTCAGCGGTAGCCCCCGACATCAGCGGCGGCGGTGTAAGTGGGGCGCTGCCCCCTCCCTGCTGGCGCTCTGGATGCATCCCTCCTGTGTCGTGCCTCCCCCTCCCCCTTTCTGCCAGGGGGTCTGCGTCTTCCTCCCCCTGTGTGTCGCGCTTGTCTGCTGGGCTCCAGGAGGCCCCGTCCTCAGCCGGTGGACGGGTTTGCTCTTGGTGCTGCTCCGTTGTGTTCCTCTTGGACCCCGCCAGGGTCTCGGGTCAGCCGTTCAGGACTGACCTGTCGCCTGTTGCTCTTCGCTTCTGCTGTGTTTGTTGGAGTTGGCTGCAGTGTTGTGATGTCACTTCCTGTGCGGCGCACACTTGTTGTTGGTCTCCTTCCTGTCTGGGGTTAGTGGCTGTGGCTGCAGTTTGCCGTGGTCACTTCCTGCTTGCTCTGTGCCGGTTCCTCGTAGACGCTGCCGCTTCCTCCTGCCTCTGCTTCCGTCTGCCTGTCCGGGAAGGCCTCTCTCCTTGGCCGTGACCTCCGCTCCGTGTCTCGTGACTTCATTTCCTGCCGTCGCCAGTTGTTGCTTGATGTTTGTTGCACCACCTGTTTTTGGGGAGGGGGGCACTGCTCTCTTCTGCCCCACCATTGCTGGAAGATTCCCATTCTATTGTCCTTGTGTGTTTCCACCCCGTTCCCTCTCCCTGGTGATGTCACTTCCTGTGATCCTGCCACCACCTGCTTCCTGCTCCCCATTGGTGTGGTTTGTGCGGAGATGTGCTGCCTTTATTGTGTGGTCACCGCAGCGGCAGGAAGCAGAGCTGCTGAATGCTTCTCCCTGTTCCGTGATGTCATCGCACACTCCCTGATGTCATTGCACTAATCTCTTCAAATGCCCCCCTGCCCCAGTATGGTAGCGCTGTTAGCCTCAATTACTGACTGTGATGGGGCAGAAGCCCCCCAAGCGGGACTCAGTAATTTGCACTCCTCACTGCCCTCTTGGAAGGGTGTCTTGTTCTGAAACTCCACCCCCCCATCCATTTTGGCTCACCATGTACTCCCTTGAACCTGTCGGGGGCGTTGGGGGCTCCAAAGGCCTGGAGTGGTGGGCGGGTGGGGGCTTGCAGGAGTGGAGAGAGGAGGTTCTGCTGCCTCCAGATGGTCCTTTGGTTCAGTTTATCTGACTGTATCTGAAATGGGCCCAGGAGGTTTCTCCTAATTTCAAGGGAAACCTGCTCAGCCCCAGCAGAGCTTTCAGCTGCCCATGTGCCCCAGAAGGGCTCAGAGGGAGGGACCTCCTCCAGGCTCCCTCCAGCCTTGGTTAGACCTTGCAGCAGGTTTCCTAAAGCGTCCTCTCTGAAGAGGTTTTATTTTTTTTCCTGGTTTGTTTTGCTGATGCTGCTAATTCCTCAGTCAGTTTTACACAGAACTCTTTTTGTTCCTCCAGCCCTTTCCAGTTCCTTTCCTCCAGCCCTCCCTTAGTTTAAGAATGTAAGAGCATAAGAACAGCCCCACTGGATCAGGCCATAGGCCCATCTAGTCCAGCTTCCTGTACCTCACAGCGGCCACCAAATGCCCCAGGGAGCGCACAAGATAACAAGAGACCTGCATCCTGGTGCCCTCCCTCCCATCTGGCATTCTGACGTAACCCATTTCTAAAATCAGGAGGTTGCGCATACACATCATGGCTTGTACCCCGTAATGGATTTTTCCTCCAGAAACTTGCCCAATCCCCTTTTTTTTTGCTGCAGTTTTTGCTCAGCATTGCTCTGATCCTGCTGCAGTTTTTAATGCAAGTTAGTAGTTTCCCTTCCTTGACCCAGCGAAAATTCATCTGGTCAGGCAGCTCAAATCCTGTGCACTTTGACTCTGAATTGAGTTTACCCTGAACTGAGGCCAGTGGGATATACTCCTGAGAAAACGTGTGCAGGATTGCACCCTTAACCCTTTTTATTATTATTACGCTAATACTTTCCTAGTTCTTGCTTTTTTTTGTGAGGATACATTAATGGCCCAGTCCTGTCCTGGGCTGGCCCAGAGTGTGCGTTGCACTTAGTGCAGCCTCTGCTACACAGCAAGGGCCGGCCGGGGAGCAGGTGGCAACAGACAGGTAGGTGGAAAAAGGGCATCAGCTGTGCCACGGTCCCCAGTGGGTCTGCTCAGATCTATGCCAGCTCTGTGGCTGGCAACAACCTGAGTTGATCCGGGGGGGGGGGTTGTATGTTGAGGCTGAACCTTATTCCCCCCCCTTTGTATTGGCAACCTTCAGTCTCGAAAGACTATGGTATCGCGCTCTGAAATGTGGGGTATTCCTCCCCACATTACAAACAATTCAGGTGGACATTGCTTTGTTTCCATCCAGCATCAGCTGGTGCTCAGACTGAGTGAGGGTGGCAGAGTCAGAGTGTCGGGAGGGAGGTCAGGCAGTGGCACCACAGACCCTTTGCAGCAGGTCCAGTTCATTGCTCTTGGCCCAACGGCAAGACCTGGGGGTCCATTGCCAGGCTGTTAGCCTACTTCCAGTGCCTGGGATGTCGGCATTCCCCCCAAAACATAAAACCTAAACTGCTGTGTGAAAATAAGTTACCCTAAAAAGCGGTTTGTTTGTGTATGTAAATACATACACGTATTTATATATGTATTTATTTTCTGGGGCTCTTGGATTTTACTCTCCTGAGCCCAGGTGGTTCCCTTTGTGTACAACCTGCTCTCTGCAATCACGGCTCAGCCCCCAGCCTCTGTGGGAGAACCCACACCTCCACACTCCCCCCCCAATATAGCACTGTGACTCCGCAACATAGCAGGTGTCACTGGCAGGACTGGGGCCCCCTTCCTGGGCAAACGGTCTTCTGCACCCTGAACCAGAGACCAGTGGGGGGGACGACGACAGCAAGGGCAGGGGGCACATGGTGGCTCCACTATATTGACTGGCCCCCTCTTTGCGGTTACATGTGTGTTACCCACAGGCTGTGCATGGACCCAGAGGCTACAAAGGCGAGAAGGGGGAGCCAGCTGTCTTCGAGCCCGTAAGTGCTGGTGGGGGTGTCTGGGCTGCGGAGCTAGGGAAGGAGAGGTGGCTCATGGGGGCTGGGAATTGTACGCCCAAGTCAAGCCCCTGCGCGGAGGGGCATGTCCTGTTTCTAGCTTGCACGAACCTGACCACATTGTCAGGACATTCCTTTTTTTATCTCCCTCCTCCTCTAAGCAGCATCAGTGGTCCTCCCTTCTATCCCCTGTGAAGTCAGCACCGGAAAGAGTCCATTGGAAGGGAATCTGCCTCTGCCCTTCCTTGGGTTTCTGAGATCGCAGCAGGCCCTGATTCCACACATGCTTCCAAGGAAAAGTCTAGCTGGAGGCTCTCTTTTCTCCCCCCCACCTGCCCCCTAGGACCGCTTTCCCATCCCCATGCTTGAATGCATGCTTAAAAAGTGCTTAAAAGTGCTTAAAAAGTGAGTTAATGGACTGAATGGTCCATTAATACAAAATTGCGTACATGTAAGCCTACAAGTAAGCAAACAAAATGTGTAGATTACCTTTGAAAAGTACATATTTACTTTATTGGTTTATTTGATTTGTCCTCCGCCTTTCTCCCTGAAGGTCTCCCAAAGCAGCTAATAAAAATTTATAGTATACAAAAAGTAATAAAATCCAATTAAAAATAATATAGAAAACGGGTTAAAACAATGTAAAACAAGCAATAAAAACAGAATATATAAAAAGGAAGCAGTAAAAGACATCAGTAAAAAACATACATTCTAAAAGCAGCCATTATCAAAGGCTTTCCTGAATAAAAGTGTCTTCAGGCCTCACTGGAAGGCTAACAAAGAGGAAACTATCCTCAGCTCAAAGAGGAGGGAATTCCATAATGCAGGCGCCACCACCGAGAAGGCCCTGTTTCTGGCTGCCATCCCCCAAACCTCTCAGTAGTGGCACGACCAACAGGACCCCCTCCGATATACTAAGAACAGACCAGATTGTACAGAGGAAGGTGGTCTCTCAAGTATGCTGGTCCCTGAGTTTGAAAGGTCAAAGCCTTGAATTGGGCCTGGAAACGAACTGGCAGCCAGCGCAGCCGCTGGATTGTGGCATGACCCAGGCAAACCGCCACCTCCAGCAACCACACGAGCTGCCGCATTTGGTACCAACTGTGACCTCTGGATTGTTTTCAGGGGCAGCCCCACATAGAGCGTTTTAGAAAAATCTAAACTTGACGTCACCATGGCATGGACCACCATGGCGAGATCCGACTGAGGCAGGTACAGCTGGCGCACTGGCCAAAGCCGGGCAAAGGTACTCCTGGCTACAGCCGACACCTGGACATCCAGGAGCAGCTGGGAATCCAGGATAACCTCCCAAGGTGCGAACCTGCTCTTTCAGGGGACGCGCAGCCCCATTTAGGGCAGTTGATAGTCCAGCACCCGCATAGTGGATTTCTGAACCAAGGGGATGTCGGTCTTGTCAGGGTTTAATTTCAGCTTTTTCACCCTCATTCGGATCCCAAACGCCTACAGGCAGCGCTCCAGGACAGAGACGGCCACCTGGTATCCAGTGGAAAGGAGAGCTGGAGCTGACTGTCAGCAGCATACCTATGCATACTTATGCTGATGACACCAACTCCATGAGCTGATGAACTCCCAGTGGTTTCATACAGATATTAAATAACATAAGAACAGCCCCACTGGATCAGGCCAGAGGCCCATCTAGTCCAGCTTCCTGTATCTCACAGCGGCTCACCA
Source organism: Tiliqua scincoides (assembly GCF_035046505.1). NCBI lineage: Eukaryota > Metazoa > Chordata > Lepidosauria > Squamata > Scincidae > Tiliqua > Tiliqua scincoides. The sequence goes on from NC_089822.1 coordinate 271,676,446, forward strand.
AATGCCCCAGGGAGCACACCAGATAACAAGAGATCTCATCCTGGTGCCCTCCTTGCATCTGACATAACCCATTTCTAAAATCAGGAGGTTGCGCATACGCATCATGGCTTGTACCCCACTGGATACATAAGAACAGCCCCACTGGATCAGGCCACAGGCCCATCTAGTCCAGCTTCCTGTACCTCACAGCGGCCCACCAAATGCCCCAGGGAGCACACCAGATAACAAGAGACCTCATCCTGGTGCCCTCCCTTGCATCTGGCATTCTGACATAACCCATTTCTAAAATCAGGAGGTTGCGCACACACATCATGGCTTGTACCCCACTGGATACCTAAGAACAGCCCCACTGGTTCAGGCCACAGGCCCATGTAGTCCAGCTTCCTGTATCTCACAGTGGCCCACCAAATGCCCCAGGGAGCACACCTGATAACAAGAGACCTGCAAGGCTTCCTGGGAATTGTAGTTAAGAACATAAGAACAGCCCCACTGGATCAGGCCATAGGCCCATCTAGTCCAGCTTCCTGTATCTCACAGCGGCCCACCAAATGCCCCAGGGAGCACACCAGATAACAAGAGACCTGCATCCTGCTGCCCTCACTTGCATCTGACATAGCCCATTTCTGAAATCAGGAGGTTGCACATACGCATTATGGCTTGTAACCTGTAATGGACTTTTCCTCCAGAAACGTGTCCAGTCCCCTTTTAAAGGCATCTAGGCCAGATGCCGTCACCATATTATACGCATTAATGCACCACGCATTATAACATTAGCTATTTTGTTCTCAAAACAGCTATGTTTCTCATGGAAACATAGTGACAAAACCACTGGTTTGAATGACTGTGAAATGATTAATTTTATTTTTAATTTTTACCCCAGTATGTCGGGCCCTCAGGCGCAGGTACCAATGGGAGCCAAAAGTTGGTCCAGTTGGCTTAAAGCCAGCCTTGTCTCCCAACATCCTCCTTCCTAAAGGCTGTCACAGGAGATGGGGAGACTTGGAGGAGGGCTGTGATGTGTGGGGAAGAGGGAACCCTCTCTTCTTCCCTGGCCCTGATCCACCTGGGGACTCCCTATTATTCTCTGTTGATAGGAAAAGGGAAAGAGACCTAAACATGGACCTCGTGAATTTTATGATGGTTGGAGTGTGAGGTCTGATTGAGCCACCGGCTACCTGAGGACAGCAGCCATGATGTCTGGCTTGTTCGCAGGCTCTCAAGGTGGGGGGGGGATTAGAAGGCCAAATAAAATTTCCTCCTCTTGGGCAGGATCAGGACCCTTCACCCCGTTGTTGAACCTGTTGGGTGGTCTTTGAAAAAGATAGTATCAGAGAAGGTCGCCAGAGGCGGCCACAGGCTGAGTGGTTAGTGCTCACACACCCCCTTCCCCTTTTACTGGGTCTGCAGCTGAATAGGGAGAGGACTGGGAGATCTGTACACTGCCACTATCCCAGGCTAAGGAGATCAGGTGTGTGTGTGCGTGGGGGGGATCTCCAGGGGTTCTTATTTAAGCTCAAATCACAGCAGTGCCCACAAATGATCAGATGTTAACAGTCCACTGCAGGACCCGTGAGCAGGGAGAAGGCAGGCTAACAAGATATCTAGTTTATTAAAAAACCCAAAGAAGAGGAATTAAACACTACTGGGGAAGGGGATGGGAAAAGGACATCGGGCATGCTGCCTCCACAACTCTTAGCTGCTGAACTGGTGCAGGGGCTTCTAGGAGGTGAAAAGTGTCCAAAAAGACAGAAAAATGGGCAGGTAATGGGGGAGGGGGCTTGGGACGAGGACATTCATCACAGGTGGAGTGATTTGTAATGCCCTGCAGGGGGAAGCCTGGGGCTGTCTCCAGAGCAGAGCCCACAGACCCCCTGGCAGCAAAACGGGTGACATTTCCAGGCTGATTTGCAGCGGAGAGAGCAAGCGAAACAGAACCAGTGCCCCGAACACGCCTTGCTGGGAACACAGTCCCCCTCATTCGCTGCTCTGTCACCCTTGGAGTCCTGGTCCGTGCAATGACTGTAGTGTAAGCCAACGTGCCTTCCGCAGCCAGCCCTGGCAGACAGCCTGAGTGTCCCTGTGCTTTGAGCTGAAGCAGCCCCAGTGTGATGAAGTCGTCATTCCCGACTGGAGGAGGAAAGGCCCCACGGCCGGCCGCTCTCTCCTGCCTCTTCACCCAGGCAGGCAGTTTGGCTTCCCAGGCAATCAGCGCAGGCCAGTCTCAGTGGGTAGCTTGGCCACATCAGCCGCCAAGCACCAAATCTGTACCAGCATGTGGCTGTCTGGTGGTGCCATTTCCAGACCAAGGCCATTGCAGGAGGAGTTTCCGGCAGCTTTAACTGGCTGAACCAGCCTCTGAAGGCTTAGTGGTTGGTTGGCAACCTTCAGTCTCGAAAGACTATGGTCTAAGCCTACAGCATCCGGTATTCCCAGGCGGTCTCCCATCCAAGTACTAACCAGGCCTGACCCTGCTTAGCTTCCAAGATCAGACGAGATTGGGCATGTGCAGGGTAACAGTTGCTGCAGTGATGTCCAAAAATAGAGGTAATCATCTAAAAGGGGGGGGCAGAAGGCACTCCTCACAGACGGTGACCGGTGAGCAACCCCAGGAGCAACCCTGGGCAGTCCGTGAGGCTGAAGCAGGCTGCTTGCTTGCTTGTAATGCTTGTTTGCTGTTCTGGGTGATGATCTCAGAGTAGCCCCCCAAGGAAGAAGCTCTTGCCTCTGTCTGCTTCATGACCCCTGTCTGTCTGTCTCCTTTTTCCCTGTAGGGGATGTTGGTGGAAGGTGCCCCTGGCCCGGAAGGACCACCGGTAAGAGTCTGGGAGCCAGGCAGTGCATCCAGGAGGGATGGGATGGTGAAGGGGGCAGCTAGCGTAGCGGAAACCCCACCTTCTCCTGTCCCCAGTGAGTGCAGGAATCGCAACGGAGAGATGGATTGGGGTGTTTTGTGGCTATTTTGTCACTAACAGAATATTTGTGTGCCTTCGTTTCCACAAGAAAACGTCACAAAGCTGCTTCCGTAGGAACAGAGGCATTAAGAGTTCCCAGTCCCAAGGGGGCTGAGAACACCCTATAAAGGGCACTGGATGAGACAACAGGAATAAGTCCCTGGGAGGGGACAAATGGGAGGGGCAGTTGCTTTCCCACTCCCAACCCAAGAGAAGACCCACCACTTGCAGGGCCTCTCCTTGCCGAGGGGACAAACGTATCTTTCTGGACTGTCTGACGAAGCCTCTCTCTCTTCTGTCCCGCAGGGCATAAGTGGGCCGCCAGGCACCCAGGGCCCCCCAGGACCGTCTGGTGACACTGGGGAGAGGGTGAGTGTGAGGCTGGCACCCAGCATGGAAGGAGGCGAGAAGGTGTCCCCAGGGAGGAGTGCAGTGTCCATGCAAGGGGTGGTCTTTGTGTGTGGGATGCAGCCCCTTCCCTTAAGAACATAAGAACAGCCCCACTGGATCAGGCCATAGGCCCATCTAGTCCAGCTTCCTGTATCTCACAGCGGCCCACCAAATGCCCCAGGGAGCACACCAGGTAACAAGAGACCTCATCCTGGTGCCCTCCCTTGCATCTGGCATTCTGACGTAGCCCATTTCTAAATCAGGAGGTTGCGCATACACATCATGGCTTGTACCCCATAATGGATTTTTCCTCCAGAAATTGGTCCAAATCCCTCTTAAAGGCATCCAGGCCAGACGCCATCACCACATCTTGTGGCAAGGAGTTCCACAGACCGACCACACGCCGAGTAAAGAAATATTTTCTTTTGTCTGTCCTAACCCGCCCAACACTCAATTTTAGTGGATGTCCCCTGGTTCTGGTGTTATGTGAGAGTGTAAAGAGCATCTCTCTATCCACTCTGTCCATCCCCTGCATAATTTTGTGTGTCTCAATCATGTCCCCCCTCAGGCGTCTCTTTTCTAGGCTGAAGAGGCCCAAACGCCTTAGCCTCTCCTCATAAGGAAGGTGCCCCAGCCCCGAAATCATCTTAGGGCGCAATCCCAACCTGCGCTGGAGCAGGCAAGCCAGGAGGCTTGTGCTGCATCCAACGCAGGTTCGTTGTCTGCAGTGGCTCAGCCAGAGGCAAGGGGAAGCTCTTCCCCTTACCCCTGGGTAAGGGCTGCTCGCCTCAATGGGTCTCTTTGGACCTCTGGAGGTGGCGCAAGTCTGAGGAGAGTGGAGCGGCTTGAAGCCGCCCCGTTCTCCCCGGGGACGGGTGTTGGAATCCGACATAACTGCCAGGTCCCAGCCCCGTCCCCGGCTCCCCGCGCGCCTGCCCCAGAGGCCGCCCATTGCCTGCCCTCCCCCCGCCCAGAAGCGCCTCCTCCACGCCTCCCACGCGATGTCCTTTTTGAGATGTGGCGACCAGAACTGGACGCAATACTCCAGTGTGGCCTTCAGGTTCAGGGTGTGGGAAATGAGGAAGGGGACCTCTGAGGGCGGGTGGGGGTGGTGGCGATACCCTCATGGAAGCGTGGGAGGACACCGGCACGGAGATATAACTGCAGAGGAACACGGAATATGTGGGCTGAGGCTGACTCTGCTGTGCCTGTTCAAGCAGACGCCCCGGTTCCAGCCAGCTCTGCTCCTTAAGGAGGGCTCAGTGCTGTGGAAGCCACACCCTTAGAACTGGCAGTCTGCCCCCCCTCCATTTGCAGAGGTACATTGTGGTTGCTCAGTGCCGTGGGGAAGGCACTCTGCACATGCACAGAGACAGCTTTCCTCCCTTCACATGCCCTGTGGCTGAGGCTGGTTATTGCAGACAGGTTCTGGGGCTGAGCGTCAGTGAGACGGGTGGAGTGGCTTTCTTAGAAGCCCTTCTGCCAAGTTGCGTTTGGGGGCTTCTGGGGCAGGAATGGGTCCCAGAATCAGAGCCTGCAGAGCATCACTCCCGGACCTCCACCCAGAGACTGAGAGCCGAGAAGAAGCCTGGCTGGTGGGTCAGACCAGGAGGCTCCACCTCACCTGCCACCTTGTGGGCAGCAGCAGTCAGAAGCAGCTGGGAGCCTGGAGGCCACGACCTGCCCCTGCACTTTGCCTGAGCCAGCGAGGGGCATCCTAACCTGGACTCACGCAGCTTCAGTCATCGTGATGGGGCAGCCCGACCCCCTCACAGTCCTAGCCTGTCTGGGGCCCTGGAGAGGCACTGCTGCTTGGAGCTGGCTCTGCTGGGCGTGGGACCCCTCAGGCTTCCTTTGAGGTCAGACGGCTTCTTTGCTCCGGTGTTTGTGTCTCTGATCACTCCAGGCTCCTGTGATTGCAGCCACAGTGTGTTTCGTTGCTGCACATTTTGTGGGGCGTGTGCCTGTGTGTTTATCTGGGCCTATTTGCAAGCACACGGGGGGCTGCTTTCCACATGTCCACTCACTGATCTCCCTTCTCCCATAGGGGCCCCCAGGCCGCCCTGGACTCCCTGGATCGGATGGCGTCCCCGGACCCCCTGGCACCGCCATGATGCTGCCGGTGAGTCAGTAGCAGAGTTTGCCAGTTGGCTGGCTAATATTGGGAGCGTTTGCTTGGCAGGCTGCTGTTGAGGAGAGCTCTCCTTATCAGGCAGAATAGCGGAATGTGGACTCCAAGGACAGAACTTGCAGCCCCGTAATGAGAAATCCAGACAGGGCAGACGTCCACCACCAATAAGCCTGCATTTACAAATATTTACAGCAGCAGCAAGATAGTCACTTGCAGCACAGCGAACAGGGTACAGCAAATGCCACCTCCGCACACTTTCCAGGACTCACAAACGAGGGCTCTCACAGCTGTGCTTATAAGGAACCATGAGCCAGTCGGGACGGGCATCATCCTCCTCTTACCTCATCCCGTCTTGTGACCTGTGATCTCGTCTCATCAGCCAATGGAGACTTTCTTTTCAGAACGCGGCCCCCGTGTGTTTGGCTGGACACGGAGAGGACACCTCCAAAGCAGCCCTGCTGGGTAGAAACATGAAGTCCGTTTTCACCTCTCCTCAATTTTTCCTTGAGGCTGACTGACCTGATGGTGGCTGACGTGGGAGCTGAGGCCCGCTTGTCTCCTGACCAGCCCCCTCCCTGCGGGTCTGTCAGTGGGGCTCCTTTTGGCCCTTGAACCGGCTCCACGACTGTCTGCTCCCCCATGGACCTGCCAGGACCCCGCAGTCTGCCTCAGTTGGAGGCCTGGGGTGCCAGGGATGGCCCCAAGGCTCTGGCTCCCTCCACAGCGGTTTTGAAGCAGAAAATGCTTTGTTATTGCGCTTGGTCTTTGAACAGTGCGGTTTTGTCAGTGAAATTGTGACGGGCCTCCAGCTGCTCCTCTTTGCGGGTGTTTTGAATGTTGTCTTATTGTGATGTTGGTTCTGCACTCGCTAGTTTGCTTCTTGGGGTGTGGACAGGATGCCAGCCCCTCTGATGAAGAAATCGGCAATGAGCCTTGGAGGACGGGCTGCTCCCCCAGCCTCAAAGTGGAGGCGTTCAGTGCGGGATTTGGGGGGCAGGTGCCTCTTGTGGGGAAGCCGGGCTTCAGCGTTCTCTCCCCTCTTCTGCAGTTCCGCTTCGGGAGCAGCGGTGGCGGCAAGGGACCGGTGGTGGCGGCGCAAGAAGCCCAAGCAGAGGCCATCCTGCAGCAGGCCCGGGTGAGTCTGCTTGGGGGGGGGCTTCTCCTCACCCCTCCCAGGTTAGATCCCAAACTCCTCCCCCTTTTGGCCTCTCCACAAGGGAAATGTGCCGGCATCACAGTTACACCAGCGGGCATTTTTCCACCGCTGTGCCATTTTCCATCAGCGGGCAAAACTCTGTGCTGGAGGGCCAGTGGCTGCCGCATCATCTGTGGGGGGGTGTTGGTGGTCTTTAGGGCAGGATTAGGGTTAGGGGGGAATTCCTGGAGAAGATCTCAGGCCGCCACACTCCACACGTTTAGTTCCAGGGGCCCTTCCAGCATCACCCCTTGGATTGGTTGAAGTGTGACTCTCCCCCTTTCTTTTCCCCACAGCTGGCTTTGCGTGGCCCTCCAGGACCAATGGGGTACACTGGCCGTTCTGGACCCTTGGTGGGTATTTTGCCGGGGAAGGGGGTCTTCTGGGACAGAACAGGAGCTCACCTTGATGGCCGTGGGAGTGTGCCTGTGTGTTTGCGCTTAATCCTGCATCTCTTTGTCCATCTACATCGGCGTATTTCAGACAACAACTGCTGTGTGTGTGTCTTGGAATGAATGCTGTACTAGCGCAATCATCATCATCATGTCATCATCCGCTGCACTGTGTATTATCTCCTCCCTGTGCAAAGGGAGAAAAGCCTCATAAATCTCATGGGTGCTTTAAAAAGCTGCTGAGGGTGTCTGAAGGCAGATGTGCATAAAACTGACACAGCCACAAAGACCAAGGGAAACCCAGGGTGCTTGTCAGGTCACATTTCCAGGCTTCCTGCTGAGCAGTGGGTGGACTGTTTGGGGGGGGGAGGCTGGAGAGGTCACCTGCGCTGTCACCAGCCCCTCCATGTCAGGTGAGACAAGACCACTGCACTGTGCACAGTTCCTGCCTGAAAGAATTGTGGTGGGAGTTTACCACAACTGCCAAAAATCAGGACTTGAAAACAGAACAAAGAGGAGGACGGTGGCAGAAACGCAACAGTTTGTGGGGACGTTTGGGAGCCCGTCTTGCAAAGCACCAGCCTTGTGTGAACTGCTCCCAGTCCCAGTTCAGGATGGAAGTGCTTGATCATTACAGCTCAAATGGTTTAGGTTCCAGGAACCTAAAGAACCTCCTGACACCACACGAGACTGGGAGGCCAGGTGGGGAGACTCTTCTCCAGGTTCTGCCCCCTGAAGATGTCAGGCTGTAGGGAAGGGACATGCCCCAGTTGAGGAACTCCCCCCCCCCCCACCTGCCAAGGTGGCTGACTGGAGAGGGCAGTATTCCTGCTCTCTGTTTCAGAGTTTTTATTTATTGGCTGTTAGTTCATCATTTGTTGCTGCGCTTGTTTTAATTGGTTTTGATCTTGTCTTTTTCTTCTTATTTTAACTGCCTCAAGTGGCCCAACGGCTGAAAAGGCAGGTGCAAACATTGTAATGCCTCAGTGAACAGACACGGCTGGATTCACAGGACTAAGTAGAGAGCAAATGGCCTCAGCACTGGAGGCCCCAGCTGCATGCCTGTTCACCTGTAGGCATGTCGTGGAGGGGGACAGTTTGCATGTTGCAAGGATCTCTGCATGTGTCGGCATCTGGGCTCCCCGCATGCAGAGATCCAGCACGTTTTCTCCAGCACCTGAGTCTCTGCCTGTGGGAAATTTTGCTGTCTCCAAAGTCTGATCTCGGAAGCTAAGCAGGGTCAGGCCTGGTCAGTACTTGGATGGGAGACCGCCTGGGAATACCGGGTGCTGTAGGCTTATGCCAGAGTCTTTCGAGACTGAAGGTTGCCAAACAAAGTCACACTGAGAATGCAACCTGCCCCCTGCTCTGCTTTCCTTGGGCGAAGTTCCAGTTCAGGACTTCCCTTGGGCTGAGGGAAGAGAGTGGCTCTTGGGCCTGACCCCGGGGGGGGGGGGCTGTCCTTGGCCCCACAGGGCTTTGCTGCTGCATCACAGCCCAAAGGAGTTAGCATGTCCCTTCCCCCCCCCAGCCCTGCCTTGCCCTTCCTCTGTTGATTCCTTTCTGGTGATTTCAGATGGTGAATGCCTTGGGCAGGGGCTTCACTTGCTGCTTGTCCTTTGTGAAGCTCCAGACACGTGGGTGGGACTGTGTCAATAACAGGAAGATGCTTCACCCCTTGCTCTTGGTTCAGTTGCGTCCCCTTTCCCCAAGTAGCAGCATCCTGAGTGCCAAAAGTGCCAGGGGGGGCTCGGGGGGGGCCCAAACCTACTGACTGCCCAGCAGCCAAGAGTCTCCTCCTATTCCCAGACACAGTTAGCACAACTGCACCGGAGTGTGGAAGGAGGAGCTTTAATGGGACATTTGGTGGAGGTGTTTTGGCCACAGCCTTGCGGGTCACATGAGAATATGCTGTGCACCTTCCTCTCAGAGTCTGGCCCGCAGTGGTCTGCTCTTGCGTGGCCTCCTCTTTGGTGGCTGCAGCTGTGCGCAGGGTCCTGTTTTGTGTTGGTTTAGCCCGGTGGCTTCCCCCCCCCCGCCCTGTTGCTGTGTGGTGAAGTTGTTCACTGGTGTTTGCGAGGGAAAGATGCTGGCTTTGGCAGGAAATATGGAGGGGAGGAGGAGGGGACCTGGCTGAACATATCTCCCCTCCATGTCCCTTGCATTCTCAGCAAGGCCAGAGCTGCTCCAGCAAGCTGACTTGGGGGGGGGAGAACATTGAGGCCCCCAAAACTGCTCCCGGATTGCATGTCAGTCTAGAAATCGGGGAAGGGGAGCCACTGCGAAGCTGAATGAGGCGGGACGTGTCCCAATTAACGGGCCCTTTCTGTGTTTCTCTTCCAGGGCCAGCCTGGCAGCCCTGGCATGAAGGGGGAGCATGGAGACTTCGGGCCGCAGGTACCGTGACTGTGGTACCCTCTTCCCTGCCCCCCAGCCTTTCATGCAGCATCGGGTCACTCCTCCTGAGTTCCTCTGCCCCGGTCGCTGCTGCCTGCTGGAGCCCTGCCTCGTGGTTGAGAGGCAGAGCTCCGAGGCCTGAGCCCTGCGCTCCCCTTGGGAAATGGGGGATGCATCTGGGGCTCCTTCTCTCTTACTCTCTCTCTGCAGGGTCCGCGGGGCCCCCAGGGCTTGACTGGCCCCCCAGGAAAGCCGGGCAGGCGGGTAAGTGGTTGCAACGGATGAGGACTGAGATGCGGGCCTGAGGCAAAGGAAGCGGTCTCCTCTAACCATCCCTGTCTGTCTGCCTGTCCCACAGGGCCGTGCTGGTGCTGATGGGGCTCGAGGAATGCCCGGGGAACATGGCACCAAGGTGAGGGGGGCCCCCAAGCAGAGGGATCTGCACTCTGGTTCCAAAATATGCTCCTCCTGGCCCAGGGCAATCTCCAAGGGGGCTTTGTGGGGATGGTCTTCTTGCACTACTCCCTTGGGATTTGCCCTGTGTCACCCTTGTGGATCTCAGGGCCAAGGATCTGGTCTGAAGCAGAAGGATCTGGCCTTTCACTCTCTCTCCCCCTCTCTCTGCAGGGCGACCGTGGCTTTGACGGACTCCCTGGCCTGCCGGGGGACAAGGGGCATAGGGTAAGCGAGGGCGGGTGTTGCGCTGCGCTCTCCCTATTCCCCAGATCACCACAGTGCCTGAGATGAGCTCTGTGCGTCTTGCGCTCGGACTCGGGAGCGGATTAGCACAGCCGACCATTTCTGTTGCCCCCCCCAGCTCAAAAGAGCCACACAAAAGTTCTTTGCACCCCAAACCACACAAGTCCCAACACAGGGCTGCATGTGTGTGAACTCAGCAGAAACTCAGGCCCCCTGAATAGCCTCCCACATCTCCCCAGTGTCTGGCTGGCCCTGGGATGGTCTTTATTTTTTTGCCAGTCTCTGGGCCTTTCCACCAACTGCGCAGCATGCAGAAATCCAACAGGTGAAGCGTTTCCATCACTGCTGCTTGTGTCTGTTGCTTTTCATGTCTTGCTCAGCCTCTAAGGCCCGGGAGGCCTGGGCAGCAGGGCCCACACTCTCTAGCCCCATCCTAGAGTTCGCTAGAGGAGGCAGGGGAACAGTTGAGCCCAGACGCCAGGCTAGATGGGTCCCATGTGCCTTTTGCTCATGCTGACCATCACTCTCCTTTACCCCCCCCCCAGGGTGACACTGGCTCCCAGGGCCCCCCTGGCCCCCCAGGGGAAGATGGCGAGAGGGTAAGTTCTGGCAACGGATAGGGATGGTCTGGGGATGTGGTGAGGGGGGTGGGGTAGAGGAGCCACCTGAATAGTCTGGCAGGTGCAAGAGGGCAGGTTGCCCCTGCGGTGGAAAGTTGGGCTTGGGCAGAAATTCTGGCCTCAAAGAGGAGGAAGGAGAACCGGCTGCTGGTGCCTGGACCGCGTGGCTTTCTAGCCTGAAGAGCCTCGTTGAGATTTACAGCTTGATTTCAAGTACTGCAGAAGTGGCTTCTCCCTCCGCATCTTCTTCCTGCAGCTGCAGAAACTGAGCTCACGCATCCCCCCCCCCCAGCTGTTGAGACTGGCAGGGTGTGAAGCGACACCCTCCAGGCACTAGAGTAACTTTAGGGCCTTTGGCAAGAAGAAGAATGGTTTAGACGCTGTTTTTCGTGGGGCTGAGCCCTCCCACCGGCTCCCCCGTGACGTCCTCCTTGTCCTTTCTCTGCCTGCAGGGAGATGATGGCGAAGTTGGGCCCCGTGGGCTGCCTGGAGAACCGGTAGGTGCCCCCCACTCTCGCTGGCTTGCCAGCTGTCCCTCCTGCTGCAATGGGGCCTGGGGTTGGGGGGAGGCTGCCTGGGACTCCGTGGCGGACAAGAGGCAGGGTGATCCCAGCTGAGATGGGTCGGCTGTGGGGAGGGCAGGCCGCTGGAGACACAGCAGAGTCCCTGGTGCAGAGCCAGCGCCAGGAAGCCCAGGCCTGGGGCCTTGTCCTTGTACCTGGCAAGTGAGAGGGCAGGCCTGGTCTCTGGACTGCCACTCCAAACTGCTGGGTGGACTCCCACATAGAGAAGGCCTGTTTTCTGCGCGCAGGGAGGCCTTGCTCTCTTCTGGATCAGGATCTTTTTGGTCAAGGCAGTTCCCCTTCTGCGCTCTGTGGGAATCCAGGCCAGGCACTCGTTTCCCACCCCACCTGGGGGGCTGAGCCTCGGGTGGCCCAGTGGGCTGCCTTTGAGGCCACCTCTGTGCAGGTGCAGAGCCCGCCATGCCACACTTCCCGCGTCCAGCCGCTGCCAAATCTGCTTGAGAGGCAGCTTCAGGGCACCCTTGCTGGGCAGCCCAAGGCAAGTTCTTCTGGGTGACCCATTTTGGAAATGGGCTATGTCACATGCAAGGGAGGGCACCAGGATGAGGCCTCTTGTTATCTGGTGTGCTCCCTGGGGCATTTGGTGGGCCGCTGTGAGATACAGGAAGCTGGACTAGATGGGCCTATGGCCTGATCCAGTGGGGCTGTTCTTATGTTCTTAACTACAATTCCCAGGAAGCCTTGCAGGTCTCTTGTTATCTGGTGTGCTCGCTGGGGCATTTGGTGGGCTGCTGTGAGATACAGGAAGCTGGACTAGATGGGCCTGTGGCCTGATCCAGTGGGGCCGTTCTCATGAGTCTGCGGCCTCAGGAAGCCTAGCAGATGGTGAGCCGCATCAGAGCTCCTGGACGGGCAGGAGGGTGGCTTGTGCTTTGCAAACAGGATTTGCCTCTCCCAGAGCTCCAAAGAGCTGGGCTGGGAGGTGGGACGAGGACCTGGGAGCAGGAAACAGTGGAGGCCCAGTAGGGCTGTTCTCTCGGCTCCAGTGGGCCACACACAGGCACAGATGGGGCAAGCTCTGGTCCAGCACACTCTTACCCACAGTGGCCAAGCAGGTGCCCCCATGGAGACCCCTCAGGCCAGAGATGGAGGAGGGAATCCTCCTCCGTTTCATGAAGCTGGCATCGCTGACCCCCTTGAAAGGACCTCCTCCCTTCCTTTTAAAGCTCTCTCGGCCCCTGGCCGTCCACCCTTGGCCCTGGGCTCCATCCAGCTGCCCACTTGCTGTGTCCAGGGAGTCTTTCTCTGGTCTGTCCTGCAAGGACAGCTGAGGACGTTTCACTGCGTGATCCTCCCAAGTGCTGGCCTTGTGAGAGAGGGAGGCAAACCTCTAGCCTTGGGTGATCCTTCTCTTCCCCCTCCAACGGTGGTCTCTTCTGACCTTGCAAACGCAGCTCATCTCCAGGACCACCACTTGCCAAATGGTGAATGATGGTTCAGGGTGCAGGCAAAGCAACCCTCTGCCTTTGCTCACGTGTGCACATGCAAACACGCACAGACCTCCTTGTGCCCTGACCTGCCCCCTTTTCTCCTTCTCTGCAGGGACCCAGAGGTTTGCTCGGGCCAAAAGGGCCCCCGGGGATCCCAGGCCCTCCGGTAAGTGTTGGGGGAGGGGGTCCCGCTGCCTCCCAGAGCTGCACTCCCCCCAGCTCTGCCACTGACCGTGTGTCTCTCTCCATCTTTGTGGCCCACAGGGCGTGCGTGGCATGGATGGGCCGCACGGGCCAAAGGGGCACCTGGTGAGTCTCCGTGGGGGTGTGTGTGTCCTGGTGGGTCACCAACAACAGTGTGACCAGCTGTGAAGTGCTGGACTCTGCAGGAACCAGGCTTCAGTCTCCTCCTGGGCCTTTACCCAATAGTCCCCCCCCCCCAGCTTAAAGCAGGCTGGCACATTCCATGGCCTGTTCCGCACTGCACTGAGCTGCTCCATTGGGCTGGGAGGCTTCTCCCCCTAAGGTCTATTCTGCCCCTGCCTGGCTTGGTTGGAGGCAGTGCCTTTGGGGCCTGTGCTTGGCCTTCCGTTGTGTGGCTGGCCCAATGTGGCCCCAGCTGCAGCATCCCCCTTAGTCCCCCCCCATGCTGCAGAGGGCACTCTGCTTGCGGATGACACCCTTGCTCTTCCCCTTCATCTTGGCAGGGACCGCAAGGAGAGCCAGGCCCGCCTGGACTGCAGGGCACTCCAGGAACCCAGGTACGTGAGGACTGCTGGGAGCTGGGCACCTGCTGGGTGGGGTCAGGGCAAGGCCGTCTCGTGGGTGACCCTCCTTCCCATGAAGGTCCGCCACAGGCCCCAAAGGGAGCCCACGAGCGGCGTGGGAGGAGATGGCAGCGAGCACATCTGGCTTGGGAGAGAGCGGTGGGGTCAACTGCTGAATTTGTGCAGCCCCCGTCTGAAAAGGAGTCTTGCTGGCAGTGGTGACCTCACAGCCAGCTGCCAATAGGCACTGTGCACTGAGGAATGACGGCGGTGTTTGCCGTGGGATTTATATCTCGCGGCACTGGAGATCCCAGTGATCTCCAGAAATGTGGCTGGGCTGGGCTGGGAAAGGAGCACAGAGGGTTGCAGAGTGGGGTATTTGGGGGGGGGGGGTGCTGGGCAGTGTAGAGTGGCTATCCTTGATGTCTCATTCTCCGTGGCCAAATCCTGCCTGTGCTCCACTTAAAAGGAGGGGTGGGACTTGAAGCCCTAGAAACGTATGTGCAGGTGAGGCCGCCCCTTTCACCCGCTGGGATCTCCTCAGGGTTTTCTTCAACCCCTCCTGGCACTACTGCCAAGGACTGTGCCAGGACCTTCTGTGCACAAAGCAGAGCTGGCTCTGCCCTTGGGCAATGCCCCCCCCCCCACGTTCAGGAGTTGGGCTGGCCCAAGAGCTCCTGGTGTCTGAGGTGGTGACAGTTGGCCTCTCCCCCCCCCCCCCGAACTGGAACTAGGAGAGAGCCAGCCCTCTCCTCTCCCCTCCTCCAAACCTCCTCTCCGGGTGAAGTGAGTGGGCGGGCAGAGGTGGTCTCCCTCCAGCATCTGCTTGCCTGTGGTGACCACCTTGGTCTTGGCGCAAGGACTTGCCAGCAAGTGGAGCCCCTGGTCCAAAGGGCAATAGGAGACCCTTCACGTCTTGGCAAAAGAAGGGAAGAAGTTTGCCCACTTCCTGCTGAGGCCTTGGCTGGCTGGCTGGGTCCTTGCAAAGAGGGGGTGGTCTGGCCGCTGGGTCTCTTCACTATGAGCATCGCTCTGTGTCTCTTGCAGGGGCTAGCGGGACCGCAAGGCGCCATGGGGCCCCCTGGGGAAAAGGTGAGTGGGGCCAGGTCCCATATGGCTGCCTGGCCTGGTCCAAGGTGCCAGCCTGGGCGGAGAGGGGTGATCGGGGCTCGGTTGTTATGGCCCTGCTGATCAGGCTGCTTCTCTCTTCTCTTGCAGGGCCCTAGAGGGAAGCCTGGGCTCCCTGGAATGCCTGGCTCTGACGGCCCCCCGGTAAGCACCTGCCCCTGACCCCCCAAGCCTCCCTGGGCTCTGTCGCTTATACTTCCCCCCCATCACCACCATGCACCACTCTTCTCTACTCTCTCTGGGATATCAAACTGAGAGAGGATGTGGCCTTGCGGTCAAGCTTTGAACAGGAAGGGGCCTGCCCTGGTGTCCTGTGGCTTCCTCTGCCTGGCACATTCATTCCAGGCCAAGAAGATGCTGGCCAGTGATTGCACCCAGGTGTCCAGCGGTAACATGCCCCAGGCTTGCGGACGTGCCCATGTGACTGCCTCTGGACAGGATGTTTACCCTGACTCTGGTGGGCAGCTGGGTGGTGGTCTCCAGGACAGCAATGAGGAGGACCCCCCCCTTTGGGCACCCTGCTGTTTACCCCCACCCCAAGAGCAGATCAAGGCCACACATGCCATCATGCCCTGGCTGCATGTGGGGGAGGGTTGAGGTCCCACTGCAGAGTCAAGGGCCACGTTTGCTCAGCTGGGGTCTGCCTGCCCATAGCCTGAGGGGGACAAAGGAGCCAGAACAATCTTGATCGACTTCCCTTTTCTCATAAGATCAAAACTTAAGCAGCAGAAACCTTTGCCTGCCAGGACAGTCAGGCTGGTGCAGTGGTTCTGGTGTTGGACTTAGACCTGAAAGGTCCAGGTTCAAATCCCTGCTCAACCATGAAGCTTCCTGGGTGACCTTGGGCCAGTCACTCTCCCAGTCACACACTTAGCCTCACCTGCTTCACAAGGTGGTTGTGAGGACAAAAGGTGAGGAGAGACCAGGTGCGCTGCCCTGAGCTCAGTGGAAGAAGGATGGAATAGAAATGCGAACAAAGAATAAATACATGCTAGCAGCAGCAGCATGAAAAACACAGCGAAAGCCCCTTCAATGCCACCCCGCACCCGAACTCCAAAGAAGAAACTGAAGCAGGAAAGTGTTTAGCCCCTGAAGGGAGAGGGCAGCTTGTAACTCACCATGGATTGATTTTCACAACTGTGGTGTCACCACAGAAAAGGCCCTGCTTCTCATTGCCACCCCCCCAACCTGCGTTAAAGGCAGCACACATAGGAGGTCCCTCTTAGAGGATCTTTGGGGCAGGCTGAATCCATGGTAGTAAGCGCTGGCTCCCAAAGCTGGGCAAAAGCTCCAGGGATCTCCTTTAAGCACTGGGATTCCAAAAGAGGGTAGCTGAGTCTTGCTTGCTCACTCATGTTGCTCTCCTCCTTTCTGCTTCTTCTAGGGCCACCCTGGCAAAGAAGGGCACCCTGGCACCAAAGGAAACCAGGTAAGTGGGAAAGCATTCTCAGGTGATGCCTGAAGACCTGTTCTCTAGCTGGAGGGTTCAGGGAGATGTGTGGATTGATAGATGGGACAGGGTCAGGCGGACGGACATGCACACACACACACAACATCAGAGGGCACCAGGATGCAGGTCTCTTGTTGTCTTGTGTGCCCCCTGGGGCATTTGATGGGCTGCTGTGAGATGCAGAAGGCTGGACTGGATGGGCCTGTGGCCTGATCCAGCTGGGCTGTTCTTATGTGCAAGCCCTAGCTTTGCAGGGTGATGGCCCCCAGGTGCCCCCCAGTACTGTATGTGTTGTTTGGGCAGCTGCACTGCAGACATCTCTGAATCCTGGAGTCCAGCTCTGGCTGGGTGCAGAACACACTGCCCTAATATATGCTGACTGAGTGCTGGGATGCTTTGCAAAAAGACGCACGGATCCTTGCCACATCCAAGACAGGCTACGTGCTTATTGCACACTCCACTGTCCCCAAAAGACATGTGGTGGGGCCTCGGCATCCCGTCTTTGAAACGAGAATCCCTGGGCCTATCTCAGCATTGGCCTGATCCAGTGCTGTTGTGAATACAGAAACGGCTCTCTGGGCTCAAAAGTGCTGTGCTTGTAGACTGCGTGAACATCTTCTCTGTCCTGGTAGCACAAGAGCAACTGGCTCAGAGAGACAGCATGGGGTAGTGGTGACAGGCTTGGCCCAAGAGTACGGAGCTCTGCTTCACATCCCCCACCCAGAAATTCAGTTCCTTCTGGGAGCCAGCCACAGCTTTCAGCCGCACCTTCCTTGCAGGGCTGTTGTGAATATGGAAAGGGGCCTAGAGTTCCGCTCCCCTGAGCTCCTTGGCAGCAGGAGTCCAGAGGCCCACGGCATCTTTGAGACAAGCATGTCTGATAGTCTCCCCACGTGTGCCTTTAGGGGGCCCCAGAACTCCCCCAAAGCCAGCAGTGCGGTCCTGAAGGTCCTTTGCCTCCCCCACCCCAAGGCCTGCAAGGCTCTGCAGTCGCCATGTCCCAGCTGGGAAGGGGCTGCTTGCTTGGAGACGCTGCCCAGAGGCTGCCTGGTAACTTGGGCCTGCTGCTTCTTTGGCCGCCTTTGTCAGCTTTTGAGCCACGGTTGCCTTGAAGGTCCTCTTTGGTGCAGTGAGGATCAGGATAGATGTTTGGGGAGTGAGTTCAGGCTTTGCCAAAGCGGAGCAAAGCTGCCCCCATGCGCTGCAGCTTTGCCAAGGCACAAAGACAGGGTGGGCGTAGGGCTGCGCATGGAATGCAGGTTCTCCAGTTGTGCATTCCGGGTGCCTGGGCTGAAGGATGGCTTATTTCTCAGTGAGGGCCACTCACCTAATATGCCCTTTCCAGCCACCAGGTGGCAGCAGAGGTGCTCCAGAGCATCCCTGTTCAGTGCCCCGTTCCCACCAGCAGGGGGCAGCAGTGCAGATGAACAACCACATCATCTGGGCTGAACACATTCTGCAGAGCCTTGTAGCCCCTTGAAGACTCACCTACGGGTTTCAGCAGGAGCTTCCAGGGACCGTGCAGGGCCCTGAGAACACAGCTTTGGTCTCTGGGGCACGACAAGGGCTCTTCCTGGTTTTACTGCAAGAGAGTAAGGTGGCTGTCACTTCTGCCTTTAGCGGACGGCAGTCAGACTCAGTGAGGTGGGGCATACCCTCCCCTGAGACCCTCCCTGCAGAACAGAGGAGCTTTTGCAGTGACCCCTCTGCTGTAACACCAGAGTTCTCCAGGAGAGCCATGGCCGCAGGGCGGGAGGTGGGCACCTGGCCTAAAGCGTGCCTGGAATCTGCACCAGTGGAACTTCTGCCTGCCAGGAAGCTGGCAAAAGGCCCAGGGGGTCAAGTCAATGGGACAGAAGAGTCGCTACCCTGATCTGTAGGGCTGCCGTGTTGAATCAATGAATTGATGAATCAATGAATTTTAAAAGTGTCGCAATTAATTATGAAATAATTTTTAAAATCTTGAATTTAATGGTTCAATGGAAGCACCTCTCAAACCTGCACTTGCCAAGCACTGTCTTAGCAGAGGCATCTCCCCCATTGTCTTCAGTGATGGGGGCCGCTTGAGACCCACACCTGCTGATTACTTGCTGACTTTGATCAACTCATCAGTGACTTGGGTGCCAACAGTCCTGCCTATGGCAGGAGGGCGGGTGTGGGGTGCCCCCTCCACCACCTCCTCCTGCCTCTCAGTTTGCCTTTCCCGACCTGCTCCTTCTTCTCTCTTCCAGGGCCCGTCTGGTCCTCAGGGTCCTGTTGGCTACCCAGGCCCCCGGGGTGCCAAGGTAAGCACTTGCCCGCCTGCCCCACTCCTACACAACTGCCTTTTCTGTCGAGGTTACTGGAACGTGTTACTTGTGTGCAGCAGGAGGGGGGGTTTGGAAGGGGCATGTGTGACGGGGTCTTGGCTGTTGCACCAGAAGTGGGGGAAGTGCCGGAGTGCTGCTTCACCACCCCCAGAGCACAGGGAGAGAGCTGGTGAATGCAGATGAGACACAATCAAGGGGCATGGGCTTCTTTTCCTTTAAAGAGCAGAATAAAACTCACAGGTGAAACTTTGCTCATCACTGCACTTCCAGGCCAGGGCAATGGCTTTACCAGTTGAATGTTGGCTTGTCACATGGGCATGGCTCTTAACTAAGCAGCAACTGTGCCTAAGTGCAGGTCACCGACTCAACCCTGCTCTACCCTGGCTCAGGCCTGCCTCCCTCTCCCTCTCCAAGATCCTCCTTGGGTCAGTATCTTGACTGTGACCCTCTTGGGGCAGGGACCTGCCCTCCCAGTCTTGCAAAGGACCAGGAGGGTGGAAGGGGGCTGTGCCAGACATGTGTTTGCACATGGATAGCGCTGTTTTTATTATCCTAATATTTCAGCACAGAAGCCCTGCTAGGAAAAGGGGGCCACACTACATAATAAATGGTTGGCAACCTTCAGTCTGGAAAGACCGTGGTCGAAGCCTACAGCACCCGGGATTCCCAGGCGGTCTCCCATCCAAGTACTAACCAGCCCTGACCCTGCTTAGCTTCCGAGATCAGACAGTTGCTGCACACATAATAAATAAGGTCCTATAAGAGTGTCGCACAGACGGAGGCCTCCCCCCGCCCCCCACCCTGGTTTGCCCAGAATAGGCAGCAGCCCCCACTTTCCCCCAGTGGGACTGAACAGCAGCAAGACTGGGTCAGTCCCCCTTCTTCTTTCCAGCACGCAGCCCTGCCCACACCTGCCTCCTCACCCCTGTTTCTTCCTCTCCTCAGGGCATGGAAGGCATTCGTGGCCTGAAGGGACACAAGGGTGAAAAGGTGAGTTTCCCAGCATGGAGATGGCCTTGCAAAGGAAACTGGGAAGGGGAAAAGCCATCCTTCTGGCTGAGGTGGTCCAAAGGGCAAGGGCTCTGTCCTTCAGGGAGCAGCGGTTGTCAGGATCTCTCCCGCAGCTGGGGGGAGGGGCCCAGTCAGAGGTGTCTTCAGGCAGGACTTCTTGTGTCTCTTGTCACTCAAGCTGTGCTTCTGTCCCTTTCTCTGAGGGGAGGGGAAGTCTCCTAGGAAAACTCTTTCCTCTTTCCCGGAGTCACTGGGGTCAGCACTCCTCTTCAGGGCAAAGACATGACTCCACAAGCCTCTTTGGGACTCACCTTAGTTTGTTTGCAGCCTTGAGTTGTGAAATGCAACAGCTGAAAGGCAGGGAGGCCAGCCTACAGCTGGAAGAGGAGCTGGGTGGGTGGGGGGACAGCAGAGCAAAGGTTAACAGCCCAACCCACTGGGGCTGCTGTGTCCACAGAATGCATGTTCCAGTGGCACAGTATGGCCATTGCAGAACATGACATGCCACTGAGCACAGCCTGCTTGTCATTGTAAACAGGGAGTTTCCTGCCACAGGAAATAGTGGAGATGGAAAAGGTGTAAAAGAGAGCGACTAAGATGATTGCTGGGCTGGGGCACCTTCCTTATGAGGAAAGGCTACGGCGTTTGGGCCTCTTCAGCCTGAGGGGGGGACATGATTGAGACATACAAAATTATGCAGGGGATGGACAGAGTGGATAGGGAGATTCTCTTTACACTCTCACATGACACCAGAACCAGGGACAGCCACTAAAGTTGGGTGTTGGGAGGGTTAGGACAGACAAAAGAAAATATTTCTTTACTCAGCGTGTGGTCGGTCTGTGGAACTCCTTGCCACAGGATGTGATGATGGCATCTGACCTGGATGCCTTTAAAAGGGGATTGGACAAATTTCTGGAGGACAATTTGGCTCTGGCACCGGCACTTTGGTGTGGGGCGGGAAGTGGTGGATGGAATGGAACAGAAACCGGGACAGAGATGGGGTGTGATGAGGGCAGGAAGGGAACAGTATCAGCAGCAGTGATATTTTTTTACCCAGTGTGTAATTAATCTGTGGAACTCCCTGCCACAGGAAGTGGTGATGGCATCTTGCCTAGATGCCTTTAAGAGGGGTTTGGACAAATTTCTGGAGGAAAAGTCCATCATGGGTTACAAGTCATGTAAGGTGTGTGCAAGCTTCTGATTTTAGAAGCAGACTTCCTCAGAATGCCAAATATAGGGGAGCCACCCAGACGCAGGTTGTGTCTTGTCTTGTGTGCTCCCTGAAGCACTTGGTGAGCCACTGTGGGATACAGGAAGTTGGATTAGATGGACCTTTGGCTTGATCCAGCAGAGCTCTTCTTATGTTCTTAATCAGTGGCTCCTCTGATCCACTGCAAAATGGCTGGCATGGGTCTGAGTAGACCCATTGGAGCAGGTGAGGTTTGCCCCGGGGCAAGGGAACAAAAGCTTCCTTACCTCAAGAAAATTCCCCCATGGGGTGCAATGCCTGCCGTGTTGGCACAGCTGCATCGGTGCTGGAGAAGGTTATGTTGGGTGGGGCTGCCCAGTGGCAGATCCCAGCAGAAAGTGAGCTCTCTTGAGCAGACTTACTTCAAAGTAGACATGCTCAGGATGGTGCAGAGAAAAGCCTGGGTGAATGAGAAAGATGGAAAGGTTCAGGTCAAGGCGGGCCCCATTTGGGAAGCAGCCGCTGCAAGCATGAAAGCCCTTTCCTAGTCGTCCCCCCGCCTTGTCCCAGGCGGTCTCAGAAGGTGACCTTAACACCTGGGCAGTCTTGTCCAGATGGCTGGAGTGGCAGCCCATTGCATGCTGCTTTGGCCAGCAGTCTTGTGAAGGAAGGGCAAATCTGAGAGCAGAACTAGGGCCAGTGAGTGCAGACTGCAAGAGGAGAGATTCTGGCTGGACAACAGGAAGATGGTCAGAGCCGTTTGCAGAGGAAGGGGGTGGGTTCTCCCTCGCGGGAGATCTTCATGCAGACCGGCCCCTGCTGGAGACGCTCTAGAGCAGCCTTTCTCGACCAGTGGGACTCGGACCACCGGTGGTACTTGAGGTGGGGTCTGATGCTGTGCATGGGGTCGCCAGACCCCCACTGCCCGGCAGCGAGACCAGCAGTGCAACACGACAAGCAGCAGCGGAACTCCAGCGTGCACTTTTCACGACTTCAGAAATGCCCTGAGCCTCTTACCTGTGTGGTCGTTTCGAGTCTGTCCTCCCAGTCTGGCAGTTGCTTCTAGTGGTGCTTCCAGTAGGTGAACCGTGCGAAGTGGGGGAGAAACGTTGAGCGACACTGCTGCAGGAGGAGTTCCTGCTGTCGGCAGGGGGTTGGACTAGACGACCTTGCGGGTCTCTTCCAACTCTGTGATTCTACATTTCCTTCCCTGCCCAATTCCCACCTTCATTCTTCTTTTTCACGTGCCGCTTGTCTCAGTTGCTTCTCCAACTAAAACCTTCACTTGTCAGCTTACTTATTTTTCAAGAAACCCAACAGTGATTTCAAAACGTGGTTGCAGACCTGCTGCAGGCATTGGTGGGCGGGAGCCCCACAGGCCAGTTGGTTGTCTGCCCCACAGGCCAGTAGGTGGCTTTGCTGGAGAAATACCAAGATTGCCGTTTCAGAACTCCAAAGGAACATTTGCTGGAGTGCAGTGACGGCACATGATGCGTATGTGCAACCTCCCGATTTTAGAACCTCAGAATGCCCAGATGCAAGGGAGGGCACTGGGATGTGGGTCTCTTCTGTCTTGGGTGCTCCCTGAGGCGTGTGGTGGGCCACTGTGAGACACAGGAAGCTGGACTAGATGGGCCTCTGGCCTGATCCAGCAGGACTCTTCTGATGTTCTTATGCATCCAAACTGGCTGCTCTGCCATAAAACAGCCTGCACCTACTTCTGGAGTTGGTGACATCAGAGCAGCGCTGTGGCGTCTGCCTGTCTTGCAGTGGGTGCTTGCTTGTTGCCAGGAGCGAGGCCTCCCTGTCAACTGCCTCACAAAGGCACCCCTATTGAGGGTCTACTAAGAGGCAACAATACTTAACAGCAAATAGCCGGTTCAGTGAGGAACTAGCAGTCTTTGTAAGTCAGTTGTTATCTTTGGTGTCTCCTTCCTGCAGCTGGGGAGCTTATGGGGCAGGGTGGGGTGGGGTGTGGGGAGAAGTCAGACCCTCCAGTGCCCCTGACTGACTGCCAAAATCAGCCCTGACTGTTGGTTGGCAACCTTCAGCCTCGAAAGACTATGGTGTAAGCCTACAGCACCCGGTATTCCCAGGCGGTCTCCCATCCAAGTACTAACCAGGCCCGACCCTGCTTAGCTTCCGAGATCAGCCGAGATCGGGCATGTACAAGGTAACAGAACTGAGACATTCAGCCTTCCCTCCTGCTCCAGAAATGGCTGCTGCTTCCCACTGCTCTCTCTCCTGGCCTGTGTCTGAGCAGCTGAGCCTGTGGGAAACCCCCCCCCCTTCCCGGTGCCAGCAGGACTGTGACAAGAAGACCCCTCCGGGCACGAGCAGCCTGGACTGCCCTGTCTGCTGGGCTGTTGAGCATCACCCTTTGGTGCCAGCCCTGATCATCCCAGAAAGCTCCTGCTCAGTGGAATAAGACCTCCCCGGAGGAAGCCAGGGATGGTGTGGCTGCAGTGCCCCTGTCCTCATGGTCCGAGTGAGCAGGGAGGCCAAGCGGGGGTGTGTGCGTGTGCCAGGCTCGCCCCAGTGATGCCACCTTGTTTCTCTTCCTTGTAGGGAGAAGAAGGATTCCCCGGCTTCAAGGGCGACCTAGGAGTGAAAGGCGACCGGGTAAGTGAGTCCCTCACCCGCTTCCTCCGGCGTTGCTCTCCCTTCTGCCACTCGTGTGACTCCCTCTGCCTTCCCCTTCTCTGCGCTTAGGGAGAGATTGGTGTCCCCGGATCCCGAGGCGAGGATGGCGAAGAAGGCCCCAAAGGCCGCACGGGCCCCGCTGGAGATCCAGGCCCACTGGGGCTTGTAGGAGAGAAGGTGAGGGGCTTGGATCGTGCCCAGTCCCCTGAAAGGGGAAATGCTCTCCACTCCTTTCTGGACGAAAGCCGTCGCTCCCTGGGCTCACAGTGTCTCTCTGTCTTTCTCTCTCTCAGGGGAAGCTGGGTGTGCCAGGCCTGCCAGGATACCCAGGGCGACCAGGCCTCAAGGTCAGTACCCAGCCAAGCAGAGCACCTTTGCTCACGATCACAATGAAGTTCCCAGAGACTGGTTGGCCTGCGTCTGCCGCCTGCCCTCTGTGTGCGTGACCCAGTCCGCTCTCGTTCTTCACCCCACAACCAACAGTGCACACAGTTTCCCCCTCCCTGCGTTTGCTGTTCCCATCTCAGCCAGCTGTGGCCCCGTATTTCCACCCTGGGTTCTGTCTGGAGCCTGGGTGCTCCCATCTCCCACGTTCACAGGAAGACTGGACTCCCCTTGGACTTTTCTTTGCCCTGATTTGCGACTTTCACGCCTCCTGTCGAGCTCCAGCAAGGCCTAGAGACTATCAAGAGCTCCCCCCATCCACCTCCCCACTTCCTAATGGCCTCTCCTCTTTCCCCAGGGCTCACAAGGATTTCCCGGCTTTCCAGGAACCAGTGGCGAGAAGGGAGGGCGGGTAAGTGGCCCTCAGCCTGTGGAGGCCTCACCTTCTGCCCCCACTGGGGTTGGGACACTCTGAACCTGGGACAGCCAGGAAGCCTGAGCTGGATATGTGCTTTTGGGGCCTCCAGAAGCCACCAGGTTGGCCTGAGAAAGAGAGCGAGAGGTGGCTGTGCACTGAGAGCCCAATCCTATGCATGTCTGCTCACAAGTAAGTCCCATAATAGTCAATGGGGCTTACTCCCAGGAAAGTGTGGATAGGATTGCAACCTGAATCAGGCTGATGGACCCAGAAGTGTCAGCTGTCCAGGGTCTCGGGGAGAAGAGGTACTCCAAGGCTCTGCTACCTGGAGGGGCTCTCAGAGCCTGAACCGTGAACTGCCTGTATGCAAAGAACATGCCCCCCTGCACTGAGCTGTGGGTGGTCCAATGGCAGGGACGCCTCGGGAACCAGAACTCCACGGTCCACAAAGGCACCATAAACGATGCCCAGTTCACGGGTGACGCAGATGCGTTGCGTTTCTTTGGTTTCACAAATGGGTCCCAATCCGTCTGTGGTGGAACGAGGGGGTAGCCCAAGCTTTCTCATGAGTTGCGTGCCTGGAGCCGGAAGCCCCTTTCTGCCCCCTAAATGGGGACATGGCTGCCTGGGTGGGCAGGCCGGTGACCATCTTGCAGGGGGCACTTTGCGCATGCTCTGAGGCTCTTGTGCCATGTTTCATAGGTTCCCTGATAATTCTCGGGCGATTCCTGCGTCAAGCAAACGCAGCCCTGGGTCTGAAACTGAGAACAAAAACCAATCAGTCCATCAAAGCGGTTTTGCATGGCAGTGTCAGTCCCAAATCCTGTCACTGGGGCTTTTGTTCCCTTGCAAAATGGCAGATGTCTCCCCCCCCCCCCAATAGTCATGCCTTCACATACTTGGACTGGGTGGAGGAACAGAAGGGAACTGGGGGGAGGGGGACTGGTGTTTGAAGGACTCTGCTGAGGGGCCTTTCTCCTGCTTCTCTCCTCTGTAGGGTCTCTCTGGCAAGGCAGGACCTCGAGGGGAGCGAGGCCCCACAGTGAGTGCGATGGGCGTGGCGGGGTGGGGGTGGCTGGCCTGGCTCTGTATTGCTCTCCCCCAGGAGTCCGGCCCCTTGTCCTTGGCGTAAGGTTCTTGCAGCAACAGCCGGAGTTCCCCCATGTCTGCCCCCCTCCTCTCCTCTTCCCTCAAGTCTGGGGGGGGGCAATGGATGCATCTCTCCACCTCTGCAGTTCTGGGGGTCTGGGGGTCTCCACCTTTGCAGTTCTTGGGGGGGGCTGTGCTGAGAGATGGGAGTGTGGAGATGAGGGGGGGCGCTGGGACAAGTGGTCTCTGATTATTGACTCGCCCCTTCTCTTTCCCCCTCCCCTCTAGGGCCCCAGGGGCCAGCGGGGGCCACGAGGAGCCACAGGGAAGTCAGGAGCAAAGGTTAGTGGTGGAACCTGGGAGGGGACTGGGGCATGGAGGCTGGGAGAGGGGGTCCGGCCTGTGCCCTCTTTCCTACATGAATGCATGAGGGTGCGAGTGCAAGGGCAGGAGCCTGGTTCAGAGCGTGGCCAAAAGGGGTGAGGGTGTTGCAGGTGGAGGCGGAAAGCAGTTCTCATTTCCCGTGGCAGTCTGCCTCCGAATGCCGCTTCTGGGCACATCAGAAGAGCCCTGCTGGATCAGGCCAAAGGCCCATCTAGTCCAGCTTCCTGCATCTCGCAGCGGCCCACCAGATGCCCCAGCGAGCACACCAGATAACAAGAGACCTGCATCCTGATGCCCTCCCTTGCATCTGGCATTCTGACATAGCCCATTTCTAAAATCAGGAGGTTACATAAGAACATAATTACAGCCCCTCTGGATCAGGCCAGAGGCCCATCTAGTCCAGCTTCCAGTATCTCACAGCGGCCCACCAAATGCCCCAGGGAGCACACCAGATAACAAGAGACCTGCAAAGCCTCCTGGGAATTGTAGTTAAGAACATAAGAACAGCCCCACTGGATCAGGCCATAGGCCCATCTAGTCCAGCTTCCTGTATCTCACAGCGGCCCACCACATGCCCCAGGGAGCACACCAGATAACAACAGACCTGCAAAGCCTCCTGGGAATTGTAGTTAAGAACATAAGAACAGCCCCACTGGATCAGGCCATAGGCCCATCTAGTCCAGCTTCCTGTATCTCACAGTGGCCCACCAAATGCCCCAGGGAGCACACCAGACAACAGGCACAACCCGCGTCCCGGTGCCCTCCCCTGCATCTGGCAAGCAGAGGCAGCAGCCTCCCAAACCAAGAGCTTGCACACAGGAGGCACTCAGGAGGGGAAGACTCTGGCTTTGCTTTTGCAGCCCTCCTGGAGGGGGGCCATCTGGGGGGGGCATGGTCAGAAGTTTCCATGCTGGATCAGATGGATTCCTGGGGATTGGGCTCTGCTGACCAGACCTGGAAGCTTCCCACCCAGGCTGATTTCAGACCTGCCTCCTTGCAGCTGAACATCCCCCACCCCTTCCCTGCCCTTTCTTGATGGGGTGGATGGTGCCCAGTCTGGCACCTCTGGCTCCAGTTGCCGTGGCCCCCCTCCCAGGTCGTCCTGGTCCCCCATCTTCTGCCACTCTGTGTGTGTCACAAGCCCCCCCCCCCCACTCCCTCTGCACTGCCCAGCATGAACCTTTGGCCCGACTTCCCATCCTCCCTGCTCCCCCCCTCTGCTCTTCCAGTTCCCCCCGCCCAGACACTGGAAGCTTCCTGTGCCCCCCCCACTGCTGTCCCCATGCTTGGATGCCACCCCCCCCAGACAGCTGTGTGAAGCCTTGGCTCCTCCTAAAGTTGCCTTTCCAAGCCACCTTCAGCATGGCATCCGAGGCTCCAGTTCCTGCAGCAACTCAGCTGAAACAGGTGGAGCTGGGAGGGTCCTGGTCTCTGCCTCATTGAGCTGCCTGCTCTCTGCCCCTTCCCTCCACCCCTCCTGTTGTCTCCCTGGCCTCTCTGCCTAGATTGCAACGCTCTTGGGGCAGGGCCCTGTGCGTTCACTCTCTGAAGAGCCCCCAACACCTTGACGGCACTAGACGCCATGAGATATCATCAGCGGTGTAGCCGGCCACTGTGGAGTCCAGGCAAAGCTCCAAACTACGCCTCCTGGTCGCACATCACACCCCGTGTTTAAAAAAAAGTAGAAAGAGCCAGGAGCTTTGCATGGCCTCCCTGAAACTTAGAGGAGCTCCTGGATCTCTTAACATGGGGGGGGGGGTCTGAGTCTTGTGGTGCCCTTCTCAGCAAAGAGCCCTTCCTCCACTTCCTGCTGCTGTCTCCACCTCTTCAAAACCCCCCCCCCCATCTTCCTAGTGGCAGCTTCCAGGCCATCAGCCCCTCAGAGCTGGGAGCTGCCCCTTGTGCCTCGTTGAGCGCCATGAACCTGAGTCTGTGCTGACACTCGCACTCGATTTGGTCTGCACCTTCTCACAAGCACGTCTGTGCGCTCGCGCGTGCACAGGCTGGAGTGTGTGCACCTGTTGTCCTGTGTGTGACCTCTTTGCTTTTGCTTCCTGTTTGCCCACACAGGGCACCTCTGGCAGCGAAGGCCCAGCCGGACCCCCTGGTGAACTGGTGAGTGAACAGAACTCCCTTCCCAGCCCCTCCTGGAGCCGGTGCCCAGAGTCCTGCAGCGGCCTGAGCCAGTCCTTTGTCCCTGTCTGGGTCAGAATATCCCATGGGAGTCACTGGGCTCACTGCACCCCCTACACACGGCTCCAGCCAGCCAGCCTCTCTCCTCCTCCTCTTCTAGGGGCTCCCAGGACCACAAGGACCGAACGGATTCCCTGGCCCGAAAGGACCCCCGGTGAGTGACCACTGTGCTGCCGCCCCACCCTCCTGCTCCCTCTGCCCTGCCCACTGACACTTGCCCTGCTGTCTGTCTGTGTCCCCACAGGGTCCCGCTGGGAAAGACGGCCTGCCCGGCCACCCTGGCCAGCGGGGAGAAGTGGTAAGTCCTTTCTGGAGGGGCTCCGAGCCGCTGCTCCGCTGCCTCTGGTCACCTCCAGGTTGCTCCACAACTGCCCCCCCCACTCATTTCTGCCTCAGTCACTGAAAGGCCCTCCCCCAGCCCCCTCTCGGGCACTGGAGCAACAGTCAGGGCCACCTGTCCACAGGCAGGCTGAGGGGGGTGTCTCGAGAGACAGCTTAGTGGGGGGCTGCCATCCTAGCCGTTCCTGCTTCTCCGCCCCCCCCACATCCTCTGAATCTGCAAAGGAAGAAAAGTTTGGAGGAGAAGTCCCTCTGCACGTGCTCAGAGGCACACGCCCCATTGCACCTGTCCCAGGCCCGGAATGCGGCATGGCAGGCTCATGGTTTGAGCTTGTGTGAGTGAGCCCTTCTTCGGGCGGGGGGGGGGTCTGTGGCTCAGCGACAGAGCAGCTGCTTTGCGTGCAGGAGGGTCCTTCAGTTCCAGGCAGCCGCAGGGCTGGAGAGCAGAGCCCCGTGGGGCAGCCCCAACTGCTCCAACCTCCAGAAGCCACCAGGGATCCCATGAGTGGGGCACAAGAGCAGCCAGCACTCTGCACGCACTCAGGGGTGCTCCCTTTTGCACCTGTCCCAGGTCTTTGTCTGCTTGGGGTCAGCCCTGGCCCCCTCACTTCTCCCCACAGTGCACGGAGGGGGTGACCATGTCCGTCAGATGGGGAGACACCTTCCCCGAAACAGGACCTGCAGCTTTTCCTCTCTCCTCACTCTTTGCAGGGCTTTCAAGGCAAGGCCGGGCCCCCTGGCGGCCCAGGGGTGGTGGGCCCTCAGGTAAGCAGCAAAGCAGGGGTGTGTGTGGGTTGCTGCAGCTGGTTCCAGGGGTGGGGTGGGGCTCTGGCCCTTGGGGCATTCCACCTCCTGCAGTGGGGTGGGGGGGCTGTGATGGAAGGGGCATCCTCCTCCTCTGGCAGCAGGAGCCCCCCTGAGGTGTGCCAAGCCATTGTCCCCCCCTCCCCTGGCCTTTCTGCTAAGGCTTTTCTCTTTCCCCTCCCCACCCTGCGACAGGGACCAGCCGGAGAATCGGGCCCGATGGGGGAGAGGGGCCACGCGGGCCCTCCTGGACCACCCGGGGAGCAAGGCCTTCCTGGACCTTCAGGAAAAGAAGGCACAAAGGTGAGGGGGCTTGGGGGCGTGGGGAACCTGCATGCAGGGGGGCAGCTGCCTGGAGCGATCTGCGTTGCGCACTGAACCAGCTGCAGTGCAACTCAGTGGAGGATTCCTGGCTGCTCTTCCTGTCCCGTCAAGAAGTTTCAGGGGCCTGCAGGGCGATGGGCTGGAAGTGGGTGAGGAGGCAGCCTTCCCTGCAGCCCCACAGGTTCTGTCAGTGTCTGGGGTGGAAATCCTGGGGCAGGAACCATTTTCCAAACCGGTGTCAAGGCCCCTCGTAGATGAGCACCAAGAAGACCTTCCCAGGGAGGGGGGGGCACACATGCATTCCAGGGCCGCAGGGGGCAAGGGCAGGAATCTGCAGTCAGCGCATGCACAGAAGTGTCAGCCTCCCGCAGACCGAGTGCCACCTTCGGGACCAGAAGAGAGAGCAGACCCTGCACCTGCCGGGTGGTGCCCGGGTACGACCGATCTGCCTCTTGAGAGGAGCCCATCCGCCCTGCATCTACCTGTCTGGGCCGCCTCCCTCCTCCCAGAAACTCCCCGGCAGCTCTTTGGAAACTGCCCCCTGGGTCTGCCTGGCCTTGGCTTGGCCTGGCCAGGGCTTCTCTAGTTTGTGGCTTCCTCCTCCCTTGGGAGCTCCTGCAAAAGGAGCTGAATCCCTGAACTGGGAGGGGTCATTTGAGGGACCCACTTGGGCCACCAGGGAGGAATGTGCCAGCAGGCCAGTGAGGTCTCCCCAGTCCGTCCTCCTGCTTCTTCCTTCGGCCTCCCAGATGCCCCCTGGCAGGTCTGGGGAAGGGCTCTTGCTCAGGGGAACCTGTTTTTCAGTCCTGGGCTTGTCCCCAGTTCGGAGGACTCTGGGGTCAGGGCTGGGAATGGAAGCCCAGCCTGTCTCCCTGAAACCTGCGTGGCTGTCCAGGGAGGGGGACAGCTCAGTGGCTGGGTATGGCTGTATCCCTGGCACCACCTGGGCACAGGACTGGGGGGGGCTGATGTCTGCCTCGTGGGTCCTTGTGCGTCTCCATCCCCCTGTGAGAAGGTCTGTGCTGCACCTAGCAGACATTGGGCTGCCGGCACCCGAGGGGCTGCTCTCCTTCCCAGATGAGAGAGCTTATCTCCGGGGCTTGTCTCATTTGGAAGCCCCCCCCCACAGTGTCCACCCCCACATCGTAAGACTTGGCCAGAAGACATGCTCGCCTCGTGGCGATGCAGCAGGACTGTTTTAGACCCAGCGTCATGTGAAAAAGCACTTTGTCTTGTTCATTCTCTGCCCCCCCCAGTCAGGAGGAACAGCCAGTGGCTTCCCCCAAGGGGAGCTGCCCCCATGCCCCCACCTGCCCCACTGAGCTCTGCCTTCTCCCCACCAGGCCCCCTGCTATCCAGGCCCCTCACCTTGCCTTCCAGGCTCCACTCCCTGGGGGAGACCTGCTAAGACCTCCCAGCCTCTCTCCTGCTGAGCACCCCCCGCCCACCTCCCTGATCTGCGCACCGCTGCTCCTGCCGAGCTCTTCCCGGCCACGTTCGGCAGCAGGGCCGAGACTGAGGACCAGCCTGTGTCAGCGGCTGTCTCCAGCATGGCCGGACTCGTGAGGGCAGCCCGTCTCCCCTTGTGTGTTTCAGGGTGACCCCGGCCCCCCCGGAGGCCCAGGAAAGGACGGCCCAGCTGGACTGCGAGGCTTCCCTGGCGAACGAGGCCTGCCGGGCACTGCTGTACGTCCCCCGTCTGCGTTTGGATCTGCCGTGGCAGCTCCTGTGTGTGGCCTCCTCTGGGGGGGGGGGTTGGACGCTGCCCTGAGACTCTCCTGGATACAAGGGGAGGGGAGTGGGGTGGCCGGGGAGGAGGGAAGACTGTCTCAGGGGGTGCCCAAGTCACCTCTTTGCTTTTGCCTCCATAATCTTCCCCTCCTGGGAATTTCTGGTGGTCCGGGGGGGGGCTCACTCTCTCCCTCCTGGGCTCTGAAGTCTGGCTAAATCACCTCCTTCTCTCCCCCTCAGGGTGTCCCTGGGCTGAAAGGCAATGAGGGGCCAGCAGGACCCCCTGGACCAGCCGTGAGTACCCCCTGCCCCCTCCATTCCGACCCTGTGCAGCACCTCCAACTCATCTCCCCCTCCCCAGAATCAGTGGCATACAAGGCCTGCAGCTCTAGTCTTCGATGCTCCCAGGGATAGGGCGTGCCCAGCAGGGCTTGGGGAGGGGGTGCTGTCCACACCTGCCAGACCCTCTACCGGCCAGAGGCAGGCACCTGGAACCAGCGTCCTCAGGATTCTCTTGAGGAAATGGGGGGGGCTTGTGTGCACACCGAAGGGCACACTTTCACGGCTCGCTGGATAGTGTGATTCTTGTGGAGCAGCTGCTGCTTGGGGTCCCTTCGTCCTGACCTCACCCTCTGCCAGCACTGGACTCCAACAGCCTCTCTCACCCCTTCCAGGGATCCCCCGGAGAGAGGGGGTCGCCCGGGTCTGGAGGCCCAGTGGGCCCCCCAGGAAGACCCGGGCCTCAAGGAACGCCTGGCCCTGCTGGGGAAAAGGGCGTGCCTGTGAGTATGGGGAAGGGGCTGCGGTGAAAGAGAGGGATGGGTGGGGCATGAGTGGGGTGGGGGGTGCTCTGCACGTGTGTGGGGCGGGTGAGGGCTGAGTGCCAGGGCTCCTGGGCCGAGGATCCAGGCATCAGGAGTGGCACTCACAGCCCCTGCGGAGAGGGAGGGCGCAGCTGCGTGCCTGACCTCCTCCCCTCCATCTCTCTTCTCTAGGGGGAGAAAGGGCCCCTCGGCCCTGCCGGGCGTGACGGAGCTCAGGGCCCCATTGGGCTCCCAGGGCCTGCAGGACCTCCTGGGGGCCCTGGAGAGGACGGTGATAAGGTAAGAGCCCAGAGCAGCCCTCCGTGCGTGTGCGTGTCCTTCCCGCATCCTCCTGGCACCTGGGCTGAGCCTCCGCCTCGTCTCTCTTTCCCTCCGCAGGGTGAAGTCGGAGACCCTGGGCAGAAGGGCAGCAAAGGAGGCAAAGGGGAGCACGTGAGTCTGGCTGGGGGGGCTCGGGGGGGCCAGTGTGGAGGGAAACCTGTGGCTTTCTCCGCCATCTCCATCAACAGCGCTTACGGCTTCCTCTTCCTCCCTGCAGGGCCCTCCTGGACCACCTGGCCCTCTTGGCCCCGTGGGGCAGCCAGGAGCTGCGGTAAGTACCTACGCAGTGTGGCCTCCCCTCTGCCCCCACTGAGACTCCGGGGCCCCGTTCTGTCTTCCCGCCTGCCTCCTCAGTGCCCCGCTCCCTCGTAATGTGATGCTGCACCAGCCTCTTGTGCCTCTTGGGTGGTGCAGTTAAGGGCAAAGGACCCTTTGCCGGAAGTGTAGCTGGCTTGTGGTGATGTGAGGAATCCCCCTCCTCTTCCTCTCCCTCTCCTGCCCCTTCCAAGAGTTTGCCTGTCCCCACGGAACAAGCCCTGGTGCCCGAGGCAGTTCGCAGTTCAAGAAACACACGTAAGGAAAGCAGGGAACGTAGAACCGCAGGAGCCGTGGAACAGAGAGCCTGGGAACAGGGCCCTGGGCCCCAAAAGCAGAAACACAGCATGATGTGAGATGACAAAATGCTCCAGCAGGCTGGGAGGGTTTGAGATCAAGACATCCAGGCAGAGTGCCTTCCCCAGCAGCCTAAGAACATCAGAAGAGCCCTGCTGGATCAGGCCAGAGGCCCATCTAGTCCAGCTTCCTGTAGCTCACATTGGCCTCAGGGAGCGCGCAAGACAACAAGAGACCCGCATCCTGGTGCCCTTCCTTGCATCTGGCGTTCTGAGGTAGCCCACTTCTAAAATCAGGAGGTTGCACATACACATCATGGCTTGTACCCTGTAATGGACTTTTCCTCCAATCCCTTTTTAAAGGCATCCAGGCCAGACGCCATCACCACTTCCTGTGGCAAGGAGTTCCACAGACTAAGTACACGCTGAGTAAAGAAATATTTTCTTTTGTCAGTCCTAACCCGCCCAACACTCAATTTTAGTGGATGTCCCCTGGTTGTGGTATTATGTGAGAGTGTAAAGAGCATCTCCCTATCCACTCTGTCCATCCCCTGCATAATTTTGCATGCCTCAATCATGTCCCCCCTCAGGCGTCTCTTTTCTAGACTTTCCTTTTTCCTCCTCTTTTTCGAAGAGCGGCACAGCTCCCCTCCTCTGGATGCCCCCACGTCACATGTCTAGGGAGGGATGACGCTGCGCCTTGGGGCACTCCAGCCTCAACCTTTGGGTTCAGGAGCCACCCCCCACACCTCACTCTTGCAGCAGTTGGCAGCATCCTGACAGTCCAGCCAGGGGGCCCACAGTGGGGACTCTTGCCGCCCTCTCCCCAGAGAGAGGCTGCAACGTGTGTGTTTCTGGCCTGCAAGGAGAGGCGGTCCCGTCCCGTGGCCCCCCTTTCTGTGCCGGTGGGGTCTTCTCGGCTGAGCCCCCCTCATTCCCAGTCCAGCACTATACCCTCGCCCGCAGTGTGGGAATTTCAGCCCCTTCTTTGCGCATTGCCCCAGGCCGCCAGGAGCGCACGCAGGATGTTGCTCATAGGATGCTGCGGTGCAGCAGGTGAATGTTTGGTCTCCTGTTCACCCCACCCACAACACAGTGCCACTGTGGGGCACGGTGTGGGTCAGGACCCTCAGTTGTCCTGGAGGCCTTCCTCAGTTCCGGGGTTTGGGAGGAGCAAGACTCTCACCTCGCCGCCCCACTTTCCTCTCTCCCTGCAGGGTGCTGATGGAGAGCCTGGCGCAAGGGGTCTCCAGGGACACTTTGGGGCAAAGGGGGACGAAGGCACCCGAGGGTTCAATGGCCCACCAGGACCGATTGGGTTGCAGGTGAGGATGACGGACCTACTGGTAGGTACAGCTGCCCCCCATCCTGCCCCACATGCTTCTCAGAGCTTTGCCCACCTTGGCTGGCTAAATCTGATGGCCGTGGTCTGTGCCTCGGACGCGCCCCGTCTGGACTACTGTCACGCAGTCTTTTTGGGGCTGGCCTTGAAGACAGTCTGGAAACGAGCTGGTTCAGAGCGCAGTGGCCAGGATGCTGCCGGGCGCTTGTTTGTCAGAGCACCTTGTGCTGGTGCCTGTGATTGATCAGGACATCCAGCGTGGCTCCAAGCGCAATTCAAGGTGCTGGTCACCACCTATACTACCCTCTCCCCCGATTTTGGAGTTCCCTCTGCCAAGTGGCCCAGCTATGGAGCGAGCAGCAAAGCCCCTGCTTCTCCTTTTGTCTGCTTTGGGCTTTCTCCGAGAACCGCTTGTGCCCCTGGGTGACTGTGAGGCGTTTCTCATGGTTGTGTTGTATGTTGATGCTTGTCCTTTTAAGGCTGGTTCTCAATAGTTGTTTTTTTGGGGGAGGGGGGGCTTGTCAGCTGCCTCCCAGGGAGGTGGGGTCCCTTTAACGGCACCAAAAGGCAGTGTGTCCGGAGGGTGGCCGGATCCACTCCTGCTGACTGAGTGCCTCTCTCTGGACAGGGCCTGCCGGGACCAGCTGGGGAAAAAGGAGAGACGGGAGACGTGGGCCCCTTGGTAAGCATCTCTCCTGCCCCCTCCCCACACAGCCCCCTTTTCTTTCTCAGGGTGGGTTTCTTCCCAGATCACCTTTCACCTTGCCTCTTTCTCTGCACAGGGACCTCCGGGACCTCCGGGACCACGAGGGCCAGCTGGACCCTCCGGAGCCAGTGTGAGTGAGCCCCCCGCGTTCCCCCGCACAAGTCTGTCCTGCAGCAACACTCCTTGTCTCTTCCGCAGGTCGCTTTCAGGGCCGACCTCCCTTATAACGAGCACAAATCTGTTTCCCCTCACAGGGTCCGCAAGGCCCCCCAGGAGGCGTAGGAAATCCGGGTCCCCTAGGGCAGAAGGTTAGTGGTGCCAGCTGGGCCAAAGGAGGGGGCAGGGCGCCTGGGTCTTTGGGAATGCAGGGTGGCTGCTTGGGAGGGAGTCTGGAAGGCAGGACCCCGGAAATTTTGCAGCGGGGTGGGGTTCCGAGGAGGGCATGATTTAGGGAAAGGGGTTTCTCTCTCTTGCCTGATTTGAATCCTGCCTGGTAGCTGCTCTGCTCCCAGCCTCTGCCTTGTGCTGTGTGGGCAGGTCCCACATAGGGAAGATCCACCCCGGGGCGCTGGCCTGACGCCTTTGAGGCTCCCAGTCGCCTTTCCTTTCTCTAACAGGCCTGCCTTAGAGGGTGATTGTGTGAGTGGCCCTTTCCCTTGTGCAGATTCTGGGGGTGGTCAGTCAGATGGTGCTGACTGGCATGTCTGCTTCCAGCGCCCAATAAACAGAGAGCAGGAAAAGGCATGTTTTAAAGGACGCATAATGGATGGTGGGAAGCTCTTGCTCCCTTTTTGCTAACCTCCTTCTGTTGTTCCAGGGGGAGCCCGGTGAGCAGGGGGGCCCCGGAGTCCCTGGAGAGCCAGGTGGAAAAGTGAGAGTCTGCTTCACTTCTTCCCCCTCCCAATTCTTCTGTTTGCC
Organism: Tiliqua scincoides; assembly: GCF_035046505.1. Taxonomy (NCBI): domain Eukaryota; kingdom Metazoa; phylum Chordata; class Lepidosauria; order Squamata; family Scincidae; genus Tiliqua; species Tiliqua scincoides. The sequence goes on from NC_089822.1 coordinate 271,712,120, forward strand.
CCGCCCCCTTCTGATGGGCAGGAGCAGAACCAGGAAATCTGTTGCATTTGCCTGCACAGTTCTGTGGAAGCCCCAGTTCTGTGTCTGTGGCCCAGCTGTGCTGAGAGCCTCCCCCCCACCCCCGCCCCACCCCATCTTGCATGATCTCCCTCAGACTCCTTCCTTCCCCCCTCCTGTAAGGGCCTGGCTGCTGCGTCACACCAAAATGGGTCCATCTGGCCCATCTCCGCATTCTGCAGTGGCCAACCAGGTGCCCGGAAGGAAGACCAATAGTTCTCCTTGGCCGTCACCCTCCTCAGTCAAAGGCCTCTGGCAGCAGGTTGCCTCTGGAAGTGGAGACGTCACCCAGGCACCCCGACTAAGCCGTCTCTCTCCCTCCAGGGCCCTCGGGGAGAAAGAGGAGAGAAAGGAGAAGCCGGTGCTGCGGGCGAGGCCGGGCCCCCTGGCGGGAAGGGGCCTGTTGGAGATGACGGACCCAAGGGCAACCCTGTGAGTGACGTCTCAGTGGCTGGGGGGGAGGCGTGAATCTGAAAGAGGGACTTGGAAGGGACTCCCAGACTGTGCTGGCACAAGTTGTTTGATGACTGAAGAGCAGAGCCTACACTGCAGGGGTCTCCCAGAGCATCCTGAGGTTGTTTGCAGCCTTTGGTGAACTGAGGTTCGGGGCTGGTTTTGGAGCCTTTTGCCAGCCCCCCCATCCAACCACCCCTCAGTCGCTCACTCCACTTGGATATTGTTGATCAGCCGATACAGTGTTTTATTTTTCCTTCCTTGGAACAGCTCCACTGGGTCCCTTGTGAGATGCAATAATAAGAACTGAATACAACACTCCAGGTGTGGCCTTGCCATTGATTTGTGCAACGGCAGAATAATGTTGGCCAGTTGGAGGGATCCTTCTGGAGCTCTTCGCAATCTCTTCTGGTCTTCACCATTAGGAAAAGTTTGGTGCTATCTGCAGGCTTGGCCTCCTCACTGCTCACCCCTGTCTCCAGGTCATTTATGAAGAGGTTGAAAAGCACCGGTCCCAGGACAGATCCTTGGGGCACACGCTTTTCACCTCTCTCCATTGTGAAAATTGCCCATTGATACCCACTCTCTGCTTCCTGGTCCTCAACCAGTTCCTAATCCAGGAGAGGACCTGCCATCTAATTCCCTGACTGGAGTTTCCTCACCAGCCTTGGTGAGGGACTGTGTCAGATGCCTTCTGAAAATCCAGCTATATAATATCCACAGGTTCTCCCACATCCACTTGCCTGCTTTTCAAAGATTGTAAAAGGTTTGTGAGGCAAGACTTATCCTTAAGGAAACCATGCTGTTTCTCCCTCTGTAAGGCTTGTTTTTCCATGTGTTTCATGATTTTATCCTGGATTAACTTTAAGAACATCAGAACAGCCCCACTGGATCAGGCCATAGGCCCATCTAGTCCAGCTTCCCGTATCTCACAGCTGCCCACCAAATGCCCCAGGGAGCACACCAGATAACAAGAGACCTGCAAGGCCTCCTGGGAATTGTAATTAAGAACATAAGAACAGCCCCACTGGATCAGGCCATAGGCCCATCTAGTCCAGCTTCCTGTATCTCATAGCGGCCCACCAAATGCCCCAGGGAGCACACCAGATAACAAGAGACCTGCAAGGCTTCCTGGGAATTGTAGTTAAGAACATAAGAACAGCCCCACTGGATCAGGCCACAGGCCCATCTAGTCCAGCTTCCTGTATCTCACAGCGGCCCACCAAATGCCCCAGGGAGCACACCAGATAACAAGAGACCTCATCCTGGTGCCCTCCCTTGCATCTGGCATTCTGACATAGCCCATTTCTAAAATCAGGAGGTTGCACATACACATCATGGCTTGTACCCCGTAATGGATTTTTCCTCCAGAAACTTGTCCAATCCCCTTTTAAAGGCATCCAGGCCAGATGCCATCACCGCATCCTGTGGCAAGGAGTTCCACAGACCAACCACACGCTGAGTAAAGAAATATTTTCTTTTGTCTTTTCTAACTCTCCCAACACTCAATTTCTACCAACTTACCTGGAACAGATTGCAGTCATTCATTTAGTCAAGAAGTCCAGTCTCCCTTTCATGAGAGAACATCTTTGTTGCTCTTTCACAGAGCTTTTCTCTCATATTGATCCATGGGGAAACCACAAAGGCAGAGGTCCAGGTCACCACTAACCAGCTCTCTGTTTCTCTTTCAGGGCCCTGTTGGATTCCCTGGTGATCCAGGACCTCCTGGTGAAATGGGGCCCCGGGTGAGTATTTGCACCCCATCCTCTTTCTGGAGGGCCCAGCCCAAAGCCGGCTCTGCAAGCACCAGGACCCAGCCAGGGGCCGACTGAACACTTTTTTAACTCCTCCAATAGGGACAAGACGGCGCAAAAGGCGAACGGGGAGAAAGCGGCGAACCAGGGGAGGCGGTAAGGGCCTGGCGCTGAGTCTTAATGTCAAACTGGTTCCGGGCTCATTTTGCTTTTGGAGTTCTGGGCCAGACTTCCTCCTGTGTCTCCTTGACTAAAACTCCAGGTACCCCCTCCTCTTCCTCCTCTTCCTTGTCGTAAGTCATCCTGCTGGTCTCAGCTCCCCTGACACTCCTTGGCCCCCACTCCAGCCCCTTGTCCTCTCCACCCAGTGGGGTCTGCTTTGGGTGAGCCTGGTGCCTTCTCTCTCCCTCCAGGGCTCTCCTGGTCCAACAGGTGAGAACGGTCCTCCCGGCCCCCTTGGGAAGAGGGTAAGTTGTGGCTTCCATCCAAAGTGAGTGTGGCTAAGGGGGCTCTCCAGGAAAGGTTCTTGCTAAGCCCTGCAGCTGGCGTGCGGAGCTGATGCCCAGGCGAGGAGCTGCAAGGACCTGGTCTCCCACGGGTGCTTGGGGAACTAACTGCCTTCCTATTTGGAGGCAGCCGAAGATGTTCTGCTCTGGCAGCCGCCACCCCCCAGTCTCTGTCAGAGACAAGCCAGGCTACCTGAGGTCCTTTTAGTAGCGGATCGGGCAGCCTGAGCTCCTCTGTGGAAGTTGGAGCCCATGGAAGCAACAGGGAAAGGCCCCAGTCCAGTTCACTGCCGCATCAGCAGGTCCCAGCACTGAGGGTTGAGCTGGGCCGTTGGATGCCACCCTCTGATTGCTCTGTGCATGCGCAGAGTGCTTCACAGTGAAAAAGAAGGCAGGTCTTAGGCTCTGCTGCAGGCTGGGTGAGGGGAATAGGGGCAGTGGCACAGTCTGCGTGGAACAGGTGAGCTGTAGGGAGGAGTTTGGAGTGGTGGGGGACGCCCTTCAGGCGATCTGGGAGGGAGTTCCAGGCACAAGGGGCAGTGGGAGGAAAAGAGGTGGGTCTCTTTGGGAGGCTGAGGGTCTCTGCTTGTCTCTCCACAGGGCCCGGCTGGCACCCCAGGCCCCGAGGGACGGCAGGGGGAGAAAGGTGCCAAGGTGAGTGCCTCTGCCCGTGAAGCGGTTGCCAGCGGGGCTTGGTCCTGCAGAGGAAGCAGCACTGGCAAGGAGGGCCAGCCCCTCAGCCCTGTCTGGGCCGACTGGCGGTGTGCGAAATGCGTCTTGCAGGCTTTTGACTCACACTGGCTGCTTTTCTTGTAAAGGGATTTTCTCTCCAGCCTGCTGTCACCCGTGTCTGCACTTAGTCTCAGACCTGCTGCTGCCACTGGGCCTCCCTTGCGCCCCCTCCCACAGCTCACCAGAGGCAGAAATAGGCTGCCTCTGGGTGGGGGAGGGAGAGGGAAGCTGTTTTCAGCACTGGGTTGGTGCAGCTCTACTTGCTGTCCCATTAAAGATACTGGGAGGGCAGGGGAAGATTTGCAGGCCCCCCCCCAGCTCAAATGGATACGAGACCAGGAATCACCACTGCCGTGTAAAGTGACCTGCAGCTTCTGTCCACTGGAGCTTTGCACGTGCAAAAAACACAGTTGCCTTTTCTACATTTTAACCTCTCCTCTTTGTATTGTATGTTGGGGGGGAGGGGAGGTCTCCTTTCTCTGAAACCCAGTGAGAGCCTTTCAGGGCTTTCCCCAACCTTGTCGGCTTTCCTGGAGAGCAGAGACTGGGCTGGCCCACTGGCGTACCTAGAGGGGGGCAAATGGGGCAAATACCCTGCGCACTGACCCTCCAGGGGCACCACCTCAAGCCTCCCGCCCGCCTGCTTTTTTCTTTAAAGGGAGAGAAACTGGCAGCTCTGCGGGCTTCTCTCCCTTTAAGAAAAGCCTCCTCCCGACAGAGGAGGGGCGACCAGGAACGCTCCTGGAGAGGCAGCAAGAAGCTGCTTCTCTGGCAGCGAACTGGGCCGGCCCCACCTCGGAGGAGAGGGCAGGGGCGCCCTAGAGCGTCAGCGTGACCCCACCTCCCAGCACCCCACTTCTTCACTCACGGGGTCCTCGGATACATAGACAGATTTCTTGCAGTGCTTACCTTATTTGAAGAATCCTGACTTCCGCCCCACCTCCACGAAGACAGGGTGGGAACCATCCAAACATCAAATAAAGGGGAGGTGCTGCACGGAAGTCCTGTGCTTGACTGAAATCTTGTCCTTGTGATGAGAGGTTTTTTAAGAGCTATTGCTATCACTCTGGGAGATGGTGGTGGTGCAGGGAGGGGCCGCGTGAATTGGAGAATGTTTCTCCACGGAAGCTCACCGAGGACAGATTCGCATGTGCTGTGGATGAATTTGCACGTACGCTTTTTCCAGTGTAGCGAATCATACATATAGCTGGAAAAACTGCACGGTTTTTCTAAAACTAAAGAAAAACGACACCTCTGCCTCGTTGGATGGCAATAAGTTTCTGGGGAAACAGAACCTGGCGGGCATTTGTGTGTGCCTGCGTGTGAGAGCGAAAGAGAGAGAAGCGAATACAATTTCACCTTAACTCTACCCTTTCTAGGGAGAACCAGGAGCAGTTGGGGCCCCTGGGAACACCGGTGCAGTGGGGCCACAGGGAACGCCTGGGAAACCAGGAACAGACGGACTGAGGGGCATTCCCGGATCAGTGGTAAGGAAGCTTCTGTTCTTGCGTTCTTGAGCTGACCTGGTGAACTTGGTTCTCTGGGAGAGGGGAGGGGAGGGGAGGGGAGGGGGGCCCTGATGAACTGGAGGAGGGGGTCAGATGCAGTCGGTTCTCCTGCTGGATAGAGGTGGAGCGGGTCACGCTCTTCATGGGTCAAGCTCTGTCCTTGGGGCCTTGTGAGAGGACTGTTGCCTCGCACCACAGGACCTGGAGTTCCTCGGCAGGGGGAGAATTGGGAGTGAGGGGAATGTACTCAGTGCGTTCTCCGAGGTGCACCTGCCTCTGTTACCAGTGGGCTGTTCCCCAAACCATGTGGGGGGAGGTCTGCAGGGAGACTGCAGGTGGGAAGGCACCCGTCTCACTCTTTTGTTCCCTCCTTCCCCAGGGTGCTCAAGGCAAGCCGGGGAAAAGAGGTGCAGAAGGCCCTCCGGGGCCAGTGGTGAGTAGCTGTGGTGGGAGCAAGTGGGGGAGGCTGTGCCAGTTTCTGGGGGGAGTCAGCACCAGCCCCAATGGTTTCTCTTCCTGCAGGGCCCCCCTGGCTTGCCTGGGCTGCGAGGTGACGCTGGACCCAAAGGAGAAAAGGTGAGGCGAGGGGCCTGGCCCCACTTGGGAGTTTCAGCAGCCGCAAACCGTTGCACGCAGGGCGAGGGCAAAGCGGCACACGGCTCCCACTTCCGGAGCGCCTGTGCAGCCTTCGCCCTGTGTGACGCCGCCTCAGGTCTCCTGCTGCCGCAACCTCTGCCCCCCCAATGCCCCTCCCTGTGGTGGAAGGGCAGGCTGTCTGGACGTTCAAATGAATGAGCTCTTGGGTTGCCTGTCAATCAAACCAGGAGTCCGTGTTTGAAGAAACTACAAGGAGGCGGACGATCCGCTTTGTGGGCAGAAAGTGGGTCGCACCCACGGCGGGCTGGAGGGAGACAGCAGTGGGAACAGACTTGGGTGAAGGGCACCCCACATCTGCTGCCCTCTGCAGTCTGCACTGATGCAGTCCACATTGCCATGTCTGATGGATGGACCACCCCCGGGATGTGCATGTGTGCACATAAAAAGCCTTGCTGAAAGCAAGCCCAGTGTTTCCTTTGCCTCCGCTGCTGCATCACAGATGTCAACCAGCAGGCAGCCCTTGTTGCACAGTTCATGTGGGAGGTCAGTCACCCTCATGCTGAGAAGAGTTGCGTCGGTCCAGCACGGGCTCCAGCAAGTCTCCGGAGGACCAGAAGCTCAATGGAGACTGGGAGTTCCCCGCGGGCCAAATTGGGAGTACCCAAGGGCCACAAGTGGCCCCCGGGCTGGGCTTTGGGCACCCCTGATCTAGGGTGAAGAGGGACAGTTGCTCTCCTCCCCCCACTGAATATAAGAGGAGCACCAATTTAAGAGGTTAGCAGAAACAGTGCAATTTGGATCCAAAGCTGCTTGTGATCCAGGCTGGTTGGTTTCTGCCCTCTGCTGATGCCCAGCTGCTGGGCAGAATTGGAGCCACCACTCATCTCGCAGTGAGATGCTCTCTGCCCCCTCCAGCCTTTTCCCCTGAGGTTTGCAAAGCTAGCAAGATGCTGATGGGGCAGGGCAGTGTGGCTGTAGAGCAGTGGCCTCCAAACGTTTTGGCCAGGGGGCCACGTCAAATATGTTGCACAGTGTCCAGGGCCAGAAAAAAAAATTAAATATAAAATTTAAATAAACACATCAGCACAGCTCCGGTCGTGTTCAGTTGAGTGGGCCAGAGGCTCTCAGTGGACCAGAGGCTGGCTGTGGGCCGGATAGAGGCTCACCGCGGGCCGCATCTGACCCCCGGGCCAGGGTTTGGAGACCCCTGCTGTAGAGGAAGGAACATGCTGCTCCTGTTGTGCCAGAGCAAGAGCTGTGCAGTCCGCGTTGGTGCCCCTCTGCCTGCCTGTCCATCTCGCATCCCCCTGCCCCGCCCCAATAATCGCCTTGCTCTTTCTCCACAGGGTCACCCTGGACTCATTGGCCTGATTGGACCCCCAGGAGAACAGGGAGACAAGGGGGATCGAGGCCTACCCGGCCCCCAAGGCAGCTCTGGGCACAAAGGAGAAACCGTGAGTGTTGGCGACGGGGAGGGGGTGGTATCTGCAGTCACATGGGGCAAACTAGGATGGCTGGGGGGGGCTGTCCGCTGAACCAGAGTGATGGTGAGGGGAAGTGAGCGGGAGGCGCTCGCGCAGCTCCACTGAACAGCCCAGCACGAATCCAGGGGGAGTTCGGTTTTACTCCCAGACCATCTAAGCGTCTGTTTCCACCTTCTTTATACGAAGACGAGCCTGAAAGCTGCCTTGTGCCTCTTCCGGGCCGGCCCATCGAAGGACTCGTGTGACGGGGAGGCCTCCTGGGCTCGCTGAGAGCCTCAGGTCACCTCTTGACCATCTCCCTCTGCTCTTTCCCACAGGGAATCCCTGGCCACGCTGGCCCCATTGGTCCTGCAGGGCCTCCTGGACTTCCCGTGAGTGGCCCCCTCCGTCCCCCCCCTCCTCTCCCCGCCCGCCTCCCAACTGGAACTGACTGTTGTCTTGTTAATTTTCAGGGTCCGGCCGGCCCTCAGGGTGCTAAAGGAGCCACGGTAAGAGCCCCCACTGCCCCCGTTGGGAGTGTGGGGAGAGGGGCTGCGCTGGGCGCTGACACCTTGGCTTTCTCTTGCAGGGCCAGGCAGGCCCCAAAGGGCAGCGTGGAGTTCCTGGTCCCCCTGGGAACCCAGTAAGTGCCCACCTTCCCTCCCCTCCCAGCCGGTTCCTCTTATGGCCTCCTCCGGGGGCTGGAGACATTACGTGCAGGGAGGGGAGACCAGCTGCTTTGTCCCAGAACCGTTCGCCTTCCCCGGGCGTGTGCTGCGTGTGTGCGTGTCCCAGCCGGTGTCTTCCACACCCTGGACTGGAAAAGGAAGTGCGGAAGAGAGTAAAGAGAGCGTGGGAGCTAGAGTGCCCTGCTCTCCTCCAGTTGAGGGAGTAGAAGCAGTGGCGGGTAGAGGTCGGTGCCCCCGAGATCTGCCTCAGCGGGCCTTATGGAAAGGCCGGCCCTGCTTGCGAAGCTCTAGTCCTCCCTGTCCTTCAGGCGGCCTCCCCCACCACTCCTGCCTGCCTGCCTCATCATTTCTGCTCCCCCAGGGCCCCCCCGGAGAAGTGATCCAACCGCTGCCCATCCAGAGGCCAAAGAAGAACAAGCGCTCCGTGGACGGCAGCCAGATCTGGACCGAGGAGGAGGAGAAGGCGGCCTCGGAGTCCGCCGGCCACTCGCCCTCCCCGGGCATGGAGGAGATCTACGGCTCCCTCAACTCCCTCCGGCAGGAGGTGGAGCAGATGCGGAAGCCCCTGGGCACACGGGAGAGCCCTGCCCGCACCTGCCAGGATCTGCAGCTCTGCCACCCCAAGCTGCCCGACGGTGGGTGAGGCCGGCAGCAGGAGGAGGTGGGGGGGAATTTCCAGGTGTCCTCCCTAGTGAACGGATCTCAGAAGGGCTGGGGGGGCTGGCCAGCTGCTCCAACACCCCCCCAGCACAAGGGAATTAAGTCCCACAAGCCCTAAGAGCCTTTCAGAGCCCCCTCCCCCTGCATTTGGCTTTTCTGCACCCTTGGTGGTTCCCTGAGCTGTTGGGCAGTTTGCCAGCTCTCAGCCAGAGGTGACGCTGGCAGGTGCTGATGCCAGAGACACCCACGTGTTGCTCCGTGAGGTGCTGCTAACTGGGCAAAGAGGCAGTGCTCCTCTTCTGTTCAGCAGGGGGAGGGCAGCTGGCCCTCCTCGCCCACCAGGGCATCTCTCCCAGTGGCTGCTGCTGGTGACTTTCCTGTGGATTGTGGTTCGGCCACTGATCGCTGCATGCGCGTCCCTCGAACATCCCGTTCTGTCTGCAGAGGCAGGGAGGAGGGCGTTTCTGTAGATAAGGAAGCAGAGCTTCACGGTGGCATTTTGGGGTGTAAAATGTGGACCTGGACTTCAAATATTCTGTGAATTGCTACACCCAGACCCTCTTTGCCACCGGCATGCGGATAGTTTTGGGGTGCAGCTTCGTTCTCAAGGTCAGCAGCTCCCTATGTGGGGGGAGGGTTGTGCAACTCTAGAAGCAATGCGGGGGACTCAGGTCCTTTTGTGTTCTCTCCCCCCAGGTGAATACTGGATCGATCCAAATCAAGGCTGCTCTCGGGACTCATTCAAGGTTTACTGCAACTTCACGGCAGGGGGCGAGACCTGCATCTTCCCCAGCCAGGAGGTCCAGGAGGTGAGATCAAGAGAAGAAGGGGGGCTTCACACTTGGCTCCTCTGGGCTTCCCTGTGGAAGGAGATGGGACGCCTGGGAAGGAACCAGAAAGGGGGTCTGCTGTCAGGTGAAGGGAGCCTGCAGGTGTCGTCGCAGAAGAGGTTCTCTTGCAGAAGGGAAGGTCTCTTCAGGGCAGGCGCCTGCTCCTTACGGGTTTCAGAAGTTCGTGTTTTGAAAACAAGGGTTCCTCTCAAAATCTGTGCAGACACAAGGAAAGCCTGCCGGATCTGGCCAAAGGGGACCAGTCTAAGCATACTGTGTTCCACTAGCTACTCTGGGAAGCACACAGGCGGGAGAGGAAGGCAGGCTGTTCCTCTCTTACAAGGAAAGGCTCCAGCATTTGGAGGTGCTTAATGGGGGAACATAACTGAGGTCTATAAAAGTATGCAGGGGATGGGCAGAGTTGACAGAGGGATGCTGTTTCCCTCTCGCACAACACCAGAACCAGGGGACAGCCACTCAAATTGAGTATTGGAAAATGTTGCTTCACCCAGTGTGTAATTAGTCTGTGGAACTCCTTGCCACATGATGTGGTGACGGCATCTGGCCTGGATGCCTTTAAAAGGGGATTGTGCAGATTTCTGGAGGAAAAGTCCGTCACAGGTTATGAGTTATGATGGGTTTGTGCGACCTCCTGGTTTTAGAAGTAGGCTACCCCAGAATGCCAGGTGCAAGGGAGGGCACCAGGAAGCAGGTCTTTCGTTGTCTTGTGTGCTCCCTGAGGCATCTGCTGGGCCTCTGAGATGCAGGAAGTCGAGCTGGATGTGCCTCTGACCTGATCCAGCGAGGCTCTCTTCTTTTCTCCCATCATTGCTCCCCTTTCAAAATCAGGTGCATATTTTTAATTGGCAGGTGGGCTTTCCTTGGTTTACAAAGCTAATCAATCAGTGACAAGGTGGCAAGTTCCGGGGGGGACGGACGGACCTGAGTTTTCCTGGCTGTAGACTTCCTCCCCCACCCCCGCTGTCTTTCCTTGCCCTCCCGTTGTACCCGCCTTCCCTGTCTCTCTTTCCTCAGGTGCCGATGTCCTCGTGGGAGACGGAGACACCCCAGAGCTGGTTCAGCCAATTCCAGAAGGGCAGCAGGGTGAGTGGGCAGACGGGACCTCGGCCCCCAGCATCTCTTCTGCCCAGTCATCCTTCCCTTCCCAAAGACGCCCCCTGGCCGAACAGCTGGGCTTGCAGGAGTCTGTCAAGGGGACTGGCCTTTCACCCGTCCCAGAGACACCCTGTTAAGGAGGCTGCTGTTCTTCAGAACGTGTGGCCTTAGAAAGGGGACTCTGCACTCACTTGTCTCCATCACGTGTGGAAGAACCTCTGGCAGCCAGGGGTGGGGGCTTGCTGGGATCACCCACCCGCGTGGGACCGTGCCCTCCTTGTGCCTGGTGGCTCCACCCCATGACACTGGCATAGAAGTGCTGGGGATGGTTGTGGGTTGCTGAGAGGTCCTGGGGCTTGTGCAGAACAGGCAGACCGTGGCGGAACACTCAGGGAGAGCCACGCGGAGGACCCCAATGCCTGGGTGGGTCATGCAGTTGCCTGCAGTATGGAGAGTTGCCCCACCCACCAGGGCATGCTGGGGGGCAGCCTGGGAAAAGGGTGCTGTGTGGACTGGTTGCTGGGGCTGGGATGCAGGAGGCGAAAAGCCCCAGCCAGCACGGAGGCAGAGAGCAGCTCCGCCATGCCATGCCCTTGCCTGCCTCGGTGCCCACTAGCAGGGCATGGCTGACGAGAGCAGCGGCCTTCCAGTTTCCCAGCCCCAGCACTTTGCGGGGGGGAGGGTAAGACTGCCTCTTAGCAGTGGGGCTAAAGGCCGTGAACTGGTCTTTACCTGCAGTTGGGGCTGCAGTGGGAGGGTCAGAGGCTTCTGACTGAGTTCCAAGCCAGCAGCGGAACTGTGGGGAGTCCCTGGGTGAGGTTCGCAGCTGTGGGTGCTGTGAAGAAGCACATTCTCAGTGCTGTCCCCTCCCCACAGTTTTCCTATGTCGACGCTGACAGCCGCCCCCTGGCAGTGGTGCAGCTCACCTTCCTGCGCCTGCTCAGCGTCTCCGCCCGGCAGAACTTCACCTACCACTGCCAGCGCTCAGCCGCCTGGCACAGCCCGGACTCCACGGCTGCCGCCGGCCGCTATCGGTATGCGCTGCACTTCTTGGGTGCCAACGAGGAGGACCTGAGCCACGACAGCAGCCCCTACGTCAAGGCCCTGGCAGACGGGTGTGCGGTAAGCTCTCCTGGGCAGAGCTGGGGCCAGCCAAAGTGGGCATGCCTGGACAGACAGAAGGAGGGCAGGCTGGGGGGATCCAGGTGGAAACTGGTGGGGCAGAGGGGCGAGCACAGCCGGCAGAGGAATTCCAGGTTGCCACATGTGGAACAAGGACCTCAGAAGCTCCAGTGGCTGCAGGATCAGGCCAGAGCACCAAGCCCACAGCACCCGATGGCCCGTCGGATGCCCCAGAGGCAGCCCACAAGCAGGGCACGGGGGCAACAGTCCACCCATCCTCCACTTGCCCGAGGCAGACCCCTCTGGAGACAGGGCTGCTCCTCACGCCAGTTAAGGGGCTTCTTCTCTTCCTCCTCAGGCAGGTCTAGTCCTCTTGACAAGTGTCTTGGCCTCAGAACTGCACCAGGTCTGGTGGCGACAGGAACTTCTCTGCATGGCAGAGACAGGCCTTTGCTCTCTCCATCCTGCGCCTTCTGTCGTGGGGTGGGCCTGAATCCTGCAGTTACAGGGAACCTCCAAGCCCCTTTCTCAACACCAGACTTCCCTGGCCTCCCCCGGTCAACTATAATCCAGCCAAAACGCCCTCCGGCTTGAGCCTGTCCTCACAGGGCACGTGTGTCTGGAGAGTCGGTCTCCCTCTTCTCCCTGAGAAGGCGCACTGCTCAGAGTGCTGCTCTTTGGAGGCATCCCAAAAGTGGGGGGGGGATTTCCCTCCCTACTGCGAGGTGCTCCCCCTGCAGCACCTCTGCTTCTTTCTCCCAGAGATTAAGGCCAGTCCTTTCCACCCAACCCCCCACCTTTTCTGCATGAGTCAATGGGGTTGGGTGCTTGAGGGTCTTGCCCTCCCTGGCCTTGACCGCTTCACCTGCCATTCCGTGGAAGTTTCCCAGCAGGCCCCCAGCCAGGAGATTGGGTGTAGTGGATGAGAGACCATTGCCACCCCTGAGACAGACCCTCCACAGTGCACTGCACTCGAGGGCAGGTTCTTAGGTCAGGTGTGCCCCCCCCGCCTCGGGCCCTGCATGGACCTGACAAAACCCTCTGATAGACAGGAGTTCACAAACCGAAAAGCACTCCTGGAGGGCAGGTCCGATCTGGAAGCTGCTGTTGCTGGGAGGCACCCCAGCAGAATCCTGTGGCATTGAGTGCCACCGGCAGGTGGTGAGCAATGGGAAGACTTGCCTGTGGGCTTTTGCCTTCGTCCTGCTCCCCTCCCACATCAGGAAATGCCCCCTCCCCAAACCCTACCTTTTGAACAGAGACTGCTGGTCTCTCACATTCCCAGACGAAAACATGCAAGCTGCTTGAATGCCCTCCCTGTCGGAGATGATGCCAGCCTCCACCTCTTTAATCACAGCCCTTGTCCTGACTGCACAGGCGAACATAAGAACAGCCCCACTGGATCAGGCCAAAGGCCCATCTAGTCCAGCTTCCTACCAAATGCCCCAGGGAGCACACCAGATAACAAGAGTCCTCATCCTGGTGCCCTCCCTTGCATCTGACATAGCCCACTTCCAAAATCAGGAGGTTGCGCATACACATCATGGCTTGTACCCCGTAATGGATTTTTCCTCCAGAAACTTGTCCAATCCCCTTTTAAAGGCATCCAGGCCAGATGCCATCACCACATCTTGTGACAAGGAGTTCCACAGACCGACCACACGCTGAGTAAAGAAATATTTTCTTTTGTCTGTCCTAACCCTCCCAACACTCAATTTTAGTGGATGTCCCCTGGTTCTGGTGCTATGCCAGAGTGTAAAGAACATCTGTTTATCCCCTCTATCCTTCCCCTGCATAATTTTGTATGTCTCAATCATGTCCCCCCTCAGGCGTCTCTTTTCTAGGCTGAAGAGGCCCAAACGCCGTAGCCTTTCCTCATAAGGAAGGTGCCCCACCCAGTAATCATCTTAGTTGTTCTCTTTGCACCTTTTCCATTTCCACTATGTCTTTTTTGAGATGCGGTGACCAGAACCAGACACAATACTTCAGGTGTGGCCTTACCATCCATTTGTACAACGGCATTATAATATTAGCTGTTTTAATATTAGCAAAATTATATAATTATCAGGCAAGGGGGGCAGCAATTGGCCTGCCCTCAAAGAGGTCTTGGGCTAGCCCTGAGTAGCAGCTTCCACCCCCAGCTCTTTCAGCAGTTCCTGTCCCCCTCCAGCATTAACAGTCCGTCTCCTCTTTCTCTCCCGTCCCCAACAGCTGCGGAAAGGGCCCGACCAGACCGTTCTGGAGGTGTGGACACCCCAAGTGGAGCAGCTCCCCCTGCTGGATGTGCGCATGATGGACTTTGGGGAGCCCGATCAGAAGTTTGGGTTCACGGTGGGACCCGCCTGCTTCCTCGGCTAGAACAGAGCCCCTCCCTCCAGCTGTGGGGGGCCCTCCCTCGCTCTTTGGTGGACAGGCCCGACTCCCTCTCCAGCACCAGCCCGGGATCCGTCCTCCGCAGGCCAGGCGTGAGGGTGCAGAGGCCGAATGAGACTCCAGCTGGAACTGCAGGGAGGTCAGCGTTCAGAACAAAGCCTGTTCTTATTGTGCAATATAAAGGCAAAGGCAAAGGCAAACCCACCAGCGCCACTTCTGAACAGGGCCACATCTCATCTCACCGTTTCACCACCACCACCACCCCCAGATTCCTCCCTCACCTCCCTGCATTTGAGTGTCCTTGTCTGCTGAGCTAGAATCCTCCTGGACGCAAGTTCATACTCGTTCCTTCCTCACGCCCCCCACCCCACTGTCCATGTAAGAAGGAAGAGCCACACTTCTCGTGGCTGTGATCTGGCAGCTATGAAGCCCAGATCCCTACCCGGAATTCGCCAAAGGTCAGCTTCGTCCCCAGACCCCAGCAGCCCTCCTCAGTTTTTGACGGCCCCCTCCAAGTGGCCCTGTGCACTACCCAGCCCTGCCCCCCCACTTCTATTCCCCTTCCGTTTGTGCTGTTCCCCTAACCAGGTAGTGAACCACCACCCCCTTCCCCAAATGGCCTTCTGGGCCAGAGTCTCTCCTCTCAGCACCAGCCTTCCTAGACCAAGTCTTAGGTTGGGCTGGGCTGGGCTGGGCAAGCCCAGAAGTGTCACCTGCCTGGAACATGCCTTTTGCCACCCGTTCAGCCCCTCCCTCCGAGCAACCAGCACAGTGGAGATACGTGCCTGTCAGCATAAGACAGGGCCCTTCTGCACTCAGGAGCCTGCTGCCTTTCAGCAGTGGGCAAAGCCAAAACCCCCCTACCTCTGACCCCAAAAAGCAGCTGGACTCCCCATCCCACCCCAGGGACCAGCTGGGTAGCCACAATTTCAACACCTGCCCCCCTTTCATGTTATGCAGGGGTTTAATCCCCCCTGGAAAGCAGGGAGACGCCTAAGGAAGGCTAGAATCTTGGCCAGAAGTGCAGGCAGAGGCGTCTTCTGCACAGAGCAGTCACGCCCAGGAGCCATTGCCATCCAAGGGCCCCCCCCCCCCACTTCTGTGGCCTGCCTGTTATCAGCTGCAAAAAAGCCCTTCGGCCCTCTGCTGCCCGAAAAGCCCAGAATGGAAACTGTATTTTAATTTTATATAAAATGTAAATTATATTATTTATAGGAGTGGATATAAAAAGTAAACAAAGGACTTATTTTCAGCTCCTATAGCACGTCTTCAGTCTCGAAACAGGAAAAGACAGAGAGTGAGTCTCACGCCCAGTTCTGGTGCTCGGGAAACTTAATTTAAGTAAAACAAAGATGACTTCTCTTGGCCGCCTGCAAACTCAAACTTTTTGAGGGGCCCCCCAAGACTTGTGCTTTTTTGTTTTCTAAAAAGCTGCAAGTGTGCCCCCCCCGGTGCTGGAAGCAGGCGACCCCCCCCCCCCGGTACTGTTTTGTAAGTAATTTGTGGACATTGTGTTGTGGAATAATAGATCATCTCTAATGTTGCTGCTTCCTGCAAGGCTGTTGTTTTTTGGCTTCTTCGTGTTTCCTTCCCTTGTAGCTCAGAAGCGACAACCATCTGCCTTTCAGAGTTTTCCTAGGCCAGAGGTGCCAAACAGAAGGCTCAGGGGCTGGATGCGGCCCGCACAAGCTTTTTATCAGGCCCTCGCGCTCTCCGCTGCCAAGTTGTCACTGCCGAAAGGGTGGCCTGCCTGATAATTGGGCTCTCCCATATCTTGAAAACGTATCAAAATTTGTGTATTTTCTCTTCTGTCATTTGCAGCTAATGAGTCCCTAAGTGGGAAAAAGTGCTTATTTTAATGGCATCACTTCCTGCTCATTGACATCTCTTCCAGCCCTCAGCAAGCAGCATGAATGCTATTCGGCCCACTGTTTGAAATGAGTTTGACACCCCTGTCCAAGACAGCTGCCTGGGGGAAAGGAAGGGGGCCAAGCCTATAGAGTTGCGGGGAGGTCGCAAGGAGTGCATGGGAAACAGCTGCTCTTGCCCCAGGCGAGAAGGTGGTCAAGAGACAGGGATAAGGCTGACCCACAGAGGAACGCAGCCTGGTGCAAACAGGCAGACACGGCCTCCAAGAGCCCCCCTCCTTCAAGAGACTTGGAGGGGCTGTGCCACCAACCAGATCTCCTCCTTCAGGGTCCAAGCAAGCCCCAGGAGGGGGAGGGGAGATTCTTGGTACACCTGCCAGCAGGTCAGAGGTGCAGGAGGCATGGAGCAGGGGCGCACCTATTTCCTCCAGGGCAGAAATGTCTACAAAGGTTTCCTGGGAAATGCAGGTGGTGAGAGAGATCTCTAAACTTCTGTGTTTTAAACTTCTTCGAAGAACCATTAAGCTGGGGGTGGTTCTTTGCGAGAGCAGGAAAGGGAGGCACCCTCAGAGAGGCTGGACAGAGATGCAGTGCAGCAGTGGTGGTGGGGGACCTGCAGGATGGGGGGGGAGCTGAAAGCCTGGCATGCCCTCATCACCTGCAGCCTGGCAGGAGCAAAGCCTCTCCCTCATAGAACATAAGAACAGCCCCACTGGATCAGGCCACAGGCCCATCTAGTCCAGCTTCCTGTATCTCACAGCGGCCCACCAAATGCCTAGGGAGCACACCAGATAACAAGAGACCTGCAAGGCTTCCTGGGAATTGTAGTTAAGAACATAAGAACAGCCCCACTGGATCAGGCCCTAGGCCCATCTAGTCCAGCTTCCTGTATCTCACAGCGGCCCACCAAATGCCTAGGGAGCACACCAGATAACAAGAGACCTGCAAGGCTTCCTGGGAATTGTAGTTAAGAACATAAGAACAGCCCCACTGGATCAGGCCACAGGCCCACCTAGTCCAGCTTCCTGTATCTCACAGCAGCCCACCAAATGCTCCAGGGAGCACACCAGATAACAAGAGACCTGCAAGGCCTCCTGGGAATTGTAGTTAAGAACATAAGAACAGCCCCACTGGATCAGGCCATAGGCCCATCTAGTCCAGCTTCCTGTATCTCACAGCGGCCCACCAAATGCCCCAGGGAGCACACCAGATAACAAGAGACCTGCAAGGCCTCCTGGGAATTGTAGTTTAAGAACATAAGAACAGTCCCACTGGATCAGGCCATAGGCCCATCTAGTCCAGCTTCCTGTATCTCACAGCGGCCCACCAAATGCCCCAGGGAGCACACCAGATAACAAGAGACCTGCAAGGCCTCCTGGGAATTGTAGTTAAGAACATAAGAACAGCCCCACTGGATCAGGCCACAGGCCCACCTAGTCCAGCTTCCTGTATCTCACAGCGGCCCACCAAATGCCCCAGGGAGCACACCAGATAACAAGAGACCTGCAAGGCTTCCTGGGAATTGTAGTTAAGAACATAAGAACAGCCCCACTGGATCAGGCCATAGGCCCATCTAGTCCAGCTTCCTTTATCTCACAGTGGCCCACCAAATGCCCCAAGGAGCACACCAGACAACAAGAGACCTCATCCTGGTGCCCTCCCTTGCATCTGGCATTCTGACATAACCCACCTCTAAAATCAGGAGGTTGCGCATACACATCATGGCTTGTACCCCATAATGGATTTTTCCTCCAGAAACTTGTCCAATCCCCTTTTAAAGGCATCTAGGCTAGACGCCAGCACCACATCCTGTGGCAAGGAGTTCCACAGACCGACCACATGCTGAGTAAAGAAATATTTTCTTTTGTCTGTCCTAACCCGCCCAACTCTCAATTTTAGTGGATGTCCCCTGGTTCTGGTGTTACGTGAGAGTGTAAAGAACATCTCCCTATCCACTCTGTCCATCCCCTGCATAATTTTGTATGTCTCAATCATGGCCCCCCTCAGGCGTCTCTTTTCTAGGCTGAAGAGGCCCAAACGCCGTAGCCTTTCCTCATAAGGAAGGTGCCCCAGCCCCGTAATCATCTTAGTCGCTCTCTTTTGCACCTTTTCCATTTCCACTATGTCTTTTTTGAGATGCGGCGACCAGAACTGGACACAATACTCCAGGTGTGGCCTTACCATCGATTTGTACAACGGCATTATAATACTAGCCGTTTTGTTCTCAATACCCTTCCTAATGATCCCAAGCATAGAATTGGCCTTCTTCACTGCCGCCACACATTGGGTCGACACTTTCATCGACCTGTCCACCACCACCCCAAGATCTCTCTCCTGATCTGTCACAGACAGCTCAGAACCCATCAGCCTACATCTAAAGTTTTGATTTTTTGCCCCAATGTGCATGACTTTACACTTACTGACATTGAAGCGCATCTGCCATTTTGCTGCCCATTCTGCCAGTCTGGAGAGATCCTTCTGGAGCTCCTCACAATCACTTCTGGTCTTTACCACTCGGAAAAGTTTGGTGTCGTCTGCAAACTTAGCCACTTCACTGCTCAACCCTGTCTCCAGGTCATTTATGAAGAGGTTGAAAAGCACCGGTCCCAGGACAGATCCTTGGGGCACACCGCTTTTCACCTCTCTCCATTGTGAAAATTGCCCATTGACACCCACTCTCTGCTTCCTGGCCTCCAACCAGTTCTCAATCCACGAGAGGACCTGTCCTCCAATTCCCTGACTGTGGAGTTTTCTCAGCAGCCTTTGGTTACTAACCTAACCCTAACCCCAACCCTCCCCCCAGGACAAGACCCAGACCCCCACGATGGGCTGCAAAGTACTTTATTGGACAAAGCAAAACTAGACAATCTGAGCACAACACAGGCTTCTGGGGGGAGGGACGTGGCGGCGGCAGCATTCCCTGCCCCCTCCCCTCAGAAATTGGGCTTGTGTTTCTTCACCTCCACCATGAGGTGATGGATGTTGATGAGCTCCGAGCGGACAGGCAGTGCCTTCAGCGGGGGCAGTGCCAGCACCTTGTGGAAGCGGTGGTAGTACTGGATCAGTTGTGTGAGCGCCCCCTGTGGGCAGAGAGGAGGAGTGGGTGGGTGGGCAGGGGTACTCCAGCCCCCCCAATGCCTCCCCCGTGAGGACAGCCCTTCCTCCACCAAGTTCACCTCCAGCTGCCGCATCAGAGGGCTGGGCTGAGGAACGGAAGGCTTGTTCAGCCACAGGAAAGTGGATCCCCCAGCCGTGGAGGGAGCCACTTCTCGTGCGGGGGGGGGGGGGGCTTGCCCTGCCTTCTCCTCCCTTTGCAGATCCCCTAAAGAGGAGCCCAGCCCCACTGCAGTTCTGCCACCTGCCTCATCAGCTCTGCACTGCAGCCTCTGCCTGTTCTCTCCCCCCCCCCAATAGTGAGCTGAGCCCTCCTGGGCCCACCTCATCTCTGTTCCCACCTGAATGATGGAGGTGCCGTTCTTGAAGTTGGTGAAGGAGCGCATCACATCCTGGCTCAGGGACTCCACGGCCGCCTTCCAGGTCCCAGCAAAGCCTCGCACCAGCTGCACCACCCGTGCTGCAGAGGCAGGTACAGCGCACGTGAGGGGCCAGGCCCGTCCTTGGACCCCCCCAAAGCCCCCACACTCACTTGCACACGACTCACCTTCCTCCCCGCGCAGGCGCTCCAGCTGCCCCCGCTCGGCCAGGGTCTCCGCCTCCTTCACGAATGCAATCATCCCCCCAAAGCCAGGGGCCAGCAGCTCTTCAATGAACTCCTGCGGGGGGGGGGGGGATTAGCACACCAAGGACAGAGAGGACCGCAGCCCCCCTCAAGTCAGCCAAAGTGACCAAACAGGGAGGGCTGCTCTCTGCTGAGCTGGAGCACTGGCGGGTGGTGGCCCTCCAGGCATCCAAAGCCCCACCTCTGCCGCCAACCCACATCCAGGCCTAGGCACCCTCCACATCGCGGCAGAGCTGCCTGCACTGGCAGGGAAAAGCTACGGCAGGAGAAGTGCCAGGCGCTGGCGACAGGCAGCTCCCCTCACCTGAGTCCGGGCATTCAGCAGCTGCTGGAACCCCTCCACCTCCTTGCTCTCCTCCACGGCCCGCTCCTGGAGAGGGGGGCAAGAGTGGTGTCGGGGGGCAAGAACCCCACTGCCACCTGCAGGTCTCTCCCCCCCAGAGGGAGCGCCAGCCCCACTCCAGGCGCCTACCATGAGGACGCCCAGCATCATGTCGTAGTTGTTGATGAGGAAGATGAGCTGCTCCTTGCGGGAGGAGAACTCGGCCGCCACGCGCAGGACAAAGTTCTCCACTTCAGTCTGGGGGGGAGGGAGGGAGCAGCTCAGAGCCTTCCCAGCTCTCAAGGGCTTGTGCAGAGCTGGAAAACTAGCACTGAGCCAGTCAAGGAGGAGAGGAGCTGACCAGACACCAGTCAGGATACAGGGGCTGCTGGGGGGCTCTCTGGCCACTGATTCCTGCCCAGAGCTGGCAGCAGCAAATGGCGGTTGCATCTCCCAGCAGCGCAGAGGCACAAGCAGCACCAAGGTGGAGGGCTCAGCTTCGACCCCCCCCAAGGCTTGACCTGATGGAGGGAATTGCCTGGCCCCACTGGCACCCCAAGTCCAGCAAGAGAGGGCTCCCTCCATGCTAGCGCTGACACTGTGAAGCCCCAGGAGACCCACCCTGATGCAGCTCAGCACGAGAACCCCGACCCCACTCGTCCCTCGCGAAGACTTCCCGCGTCCTCCGAGGGGTCCCAGAGACTCACAGGCTCCTACCTGGAGCTGCCCCAGTAAGGCCAACGTTCGGTCGTGCGGGAAGGTCTGGTTAATGCTGACAATGGCAGAGGAGAACTCTGCGTAGCGGCGGGTGATCTGGGGGAGGAGCCTGGAATGAGGGACCGGCCAGGGCACCCCGAGAGGACGACGCTCCTGCCAGCTGGGCCTCTAAGCCCCGTGACGCAGGCCTGGCGTTGCTTCCTCCCACCCTGGCAGTCCGGCACAGCCTCCCGAGTGAGCGCGTGTGGCACGACAGACCTGCGCCCAGCAGAGAAGAGCTGCCCTCCAGTAGCCCTGAATTCCCTCCGGGGAGGGCAGACCAAGCCAGCCTCCCCCCCCCTCGCCAGTACTCACGTAGTGGGGGCGGGTGTCCAGGAAGCCCAGCTTCTGGGGGTCCGTGTTCTGGATGCTCTGGATGTTCAGCTCCAGGATGTGCTCGAAGCGCGGCCACAGCAGCTCCAGCAGGGCGTCCCAGTACCTGGGGGAGAACGGGCCTGGGACCAGCTCCGGGAGTCCTCTGCCAGGTCAGCACCTCATACAGACCCTTCATCTCTCGCTGAGGTGGGGGCTCACGACCGGGGGTGGGGCGTGGAGACGTTTGCCAGACCAGCGCCACTGTGGCCACATGGGATGTGGCCACCCCTCCCCACTGAGCCTGGGGTGTGCCGCCCCGTGTGCCACTTAACCAGGGCAGAGGGTGAGCGGGGCAGGGCAGCAACCTCACCGCGTCCAGGTCAATTCAGGGCTGCCACCCTGGCCTCAGAGAGTGCCCGAGAGTCAGGCCAAGCTGATGCCAGGGGGAGAGGTCAGTGAGGCAGATTACGCTTCTGCTGAGTCCTCCTCCTCGCAGGCCTGCCTGCTCACTTATTCCCCTCCCACACCTGTCTCACCCCCCACCACCCCAGTATTTTCCATAAGTCCTCCTTCTGCCTGGACTCTTCCCCTGAACTTGGCCAGGGCTTGACTCCTGCCCTCCTACGCGCTGCAGTTCAGCTTCCGGGGGATCCAGGAGGGAAGCTGGAAGGCCGACCTCTCTCTGCTTGGCAGCAACATCTGCTGTGCCAGGGGGTGCTGGTGCCAGAGCTGCCCTGCCCCGTTGGCACGGGGGAAGGGGAGAGGCTCCAGCTGGGTGGTGGGGGAGGGGAGGGGAGGGGAGGGACAGCACTCACTTGTCAATGGCAGGAACATTGCGCTTGGCCACAATGGCCTTGAAGCGCAGGACGATGTGGATGCAGAGGAAGATGGCGATGCTGTCGTAGCAGTCGCTCACGTAGCTGTCCATGTGCTTCTGCGGGGAGGCGGGACAGGCCTGTGTGTCACTCCCGTCCTTCAGGGACCGTCTCCCCATCACCACCTCCCTGCCCACCAAACACCCCCCACCACTGGCTACCCCCACCCCGCACTCCTCTGCTTCCAGACCAGACCAGGACACAAGGTTTCCTTCCCCCTCCACACAGCCCTGTTTCCCCGATTCCTCCAAAAGACAAGGAGACTCAACTCTGCTTCCCTGGAACCAGCATTCCCCCACCCAACCCCCTCCCCCCCACACACACTCACAAGGAACATGGTCAGCGTCTTCCCCATGACGGCGTGGAAGAGGTCCAAGGCGGGGGTCCCCGTCACCAGGAAGAAGTCGCAGAGGAAGAGGTACTCGCGGCAGCTGTTGTCCACCAGGGCGTAGTGCTGGCTCCGGAACAGGGACTCAAAGGGGTACTGGAAACGAAGGGCAGGGTGGTGTGGGAGGGGGCTGCAGGGACTCATCCAGCCCGCTCCTCTTCCGGCCCCCCAGGCCAGGCACTCTCCCCCAGGAATTCCGCTCCCACACCCACCGCCTGCCTAGCCACTTACCCGGACATCGCTCTTCTGGGCAGTGTGGGGGACGATAATGGGGCCCTCCAGCTCGGCCCCCCCAATCACATTCCCACGGTTCCCCAGCGTGAAGATCGTGTTGCGGTTCCGGAGGGACGGCTTGGAGAAGAATCGTGGCAGCAGAGTCAAGGGCCAGCTGGAGTTTGTGGGCCTGGCCTAAGATCTCCCTCCTTCCTGCATCACGATGGGACATGCAGGGTGACCCCCAAAGGTGGCTTGGACCCAGGTTCCAGTCCCACCCCAGCCATGGACTCTCAGGCCCAGTGGAGGCAACACAAGAACCCTGGGGCCCCCACCCGACCTCACACCCACAGGAGATAAGAGGATATCCTTCTTGGCCGTGTCCTCCACACCCATCAGATCGTCCTTCTCAGCCACTTCTTCATACTGCAAGTCAAGGAGAAAGAGAACTGCAGCTGACAAGGGGGTGATGGGGGGGAGGGCAATCCCCAGAGGGAAGGAGCTGTTCCTGCCCCACAACTCCTCCCTCCCTCACCTGCACTTTCATGAGGCGGCTGGTGTAGGACTTGAAGTAGCTGAGGTAGATCTTGCTCATGGTCTCCACGTACTCGTCCCGGACCTCCTTGGCGATGGCCCGCTCGTGCCCCAGCAGGAACTGGTAAAAGAACCTGCCCCATCCAGGGAGGGGAATGAGAGGTCCCCAGAGGACAGCTGGCCCACAGCTGCAAGCCCCCTAGTGGCCAGAGGGGGGCAGCCGACTGGCCTGTTGCCTGGAAACTCACAGCTGCCGCCAGCCCAGCACTGAGACAGCACAGCGCAGGTGGCAACAACACTGGCAGAAGCTTCCAAGGAGTACAGGGATCAGAGCAACTGGGTCAGCTGGGATGGGTACCAGGCTCCCACAACACCCCCCCGCCTACCTGTACTTGAGCAGGGCATTCTGGGGGATCTGGTAGTTAGTCATAGGCTTGCGGAAAGAGTAGATCTTCTGCAGGATGAATTCCCGGATCTTGGCCACTGCCTGGGGAAGGGGGAAGAACGTCACATGCCCCAGGCAGAGGACTGCACAGCGAGGCCCTGCCTGCCCCCCCCCCGGCTTCCCCCACCCTCCTGGCATTCTCCAAAGGAGCCGCAGCAAAGTCACGCAGGCCCCTCACCTTGGCCTTCAGCTTGTCCAGCACATCGGTCACGTCAGCACAGGCCATGGTCTCCCGGAAGGACTGCTCCTTGACGGCGCTGATCTTGGTGTTCAGCTCGTGCAGCTGCTCCAGGAAGCCCTGCTCTGTCACCGGTGCCTCCAGGATGGTGCTGTGGAGGGAGCGTGGTGTCAGGATCACGCCTCGCGGCCCAGAGCTAGTCCAGGGCCCCCTGCATTCCCAGCCAGGCTCCCTTCCACCTGCTGGCTCTCAACAAATGCCCCCGACTCCCTCAAGCACACCTGGAAGGCAGACAGAGAAACTGCCGGGCAGCGACAGTCTTGGTGGAATCCAAGGACCTGCCAAACCGCCGCCTCGCAAGGTCAACAGGTGGCGTTTCCTGCCCTCAGAATGCCAGGCAAAAGGGAGTGGCAACAGGATGCAGGGATCTTGTTGTCTACCTGGTGATCCCCTGTGAGATGCAGGAAGCTGGACCAGGTGGGCCCCTGGCCAGATCCAGCGAGGCTCCACCACCAAGAAGGAACCTGCCCAAGGCCAGCTGGCGAGTTGGCAGAAGGGCTTCCAGGGCAGCCCTCTGGCCGGTGGCAGCAAACGCAACTGAGGTCCTTGCAGTGCCTCCAGAAATCAGACCTCTGCTTCAGCAGAACATTCCCTGGACCAAAGTCCACTTTCAGCTGATGTGAACAGAAGAAAAGCACCACCCCTGGATCAGGCCAGTTCATCTAGTCCAGCTTCCTGCATCTCAGAGTGGCCCACGAGATGACCCGGAGAGCAGTCAAAGCAGTCAGAAGGCTGGCAGAAGAGCAGGGCACCAGCAGCGTCTCTTGGTCTCTCGCTGGCACTGAACAATAGGCCCATCCCGGCTCCGCCTCCAACAGCCACTGCACAGGGTCTATGGGCTGCACTCACTAGGCAGAACAGCCCCTTTGGAGCTCATCCATTGAGCTCCCAATTCCCAAAACAAACAGAAACTGACTCTTAGAGGTGCTGGATGGGCAGCTGCCTGCCTCGAAACTTGGACCACAACGCTCTACACAACCTCCCAGGAGGAAGACCCACTGAACACAATGGGCCTTGCTTCTGAGTAGGCACGCACAGGATCTGGAGGGGGAAAGGAGTGGGGGGCTCTGTCAGTCGCATGTTGGGGGAGGGCTCTCGTTGGCCTGCAAAGCTCCCTGCAAGGTGCCATCAGCACAAATTTGCTGTCCTGATCCTTCCCTGCGTGCCCCCCCCCATTCACAGAGCAGAAAGTCAGGTCAGAGCCACTCTCCCCCACATCTCTGACCCTTCAGGAGGGGCTGCCCTTGAGAGTGGAAAATAAAGGGAGGCCGAAGCGACAGTCCAGAGCGCGATCCTGCCTCCCCCAAGGAAACAGAACGACCCGCAGGCATCAGACAACCAGGGGGCCTTCCCATCACACATTCAGAGACACCCAAGGGGGACCCCCAGGCTGCAGGGGAAGGGCGGAAGGTGCCTGGCTGACCATGTGAGGAAAGTGCACACAGGTGTCTCGCGACACACAGCGCCAGGGGATCCAAACGGGCACTTGACCCGCGTGAAACGCCCATTCCCCCCCAGGGTTCCACACCTCTGCCCTGGGCCACAGCCAGCCTCCTCCCTGGTGGTTTCTGGCCAGGCTGTGCCGGCCCTTGTTTCCCTCTACTGGTCTCTCGAGGCCATTCCACTGCCAGGTTATCGCTTTCCCTGCATCTGCTCAATGGCTTTGCCTTCCCGCCACAAGCCCTTGGGCATCTTCCATTTGGGAGGGGGGCACAGACACGTTTCAAACTCCCCCCAAGCGAGGCCCAGACCCCCTCTTCCCTGCACGCCCTCCGCCCAAGGACTGACCTGATCATGATGTTGGGCACCACCAGCTCGTCCACCAGCTGCGAGAGGCGCCCCCGGACAGCCTGGCGGTTGCGCAGCCGGACGTTCATGGCAACGGACTGCTCCTGCAGGGTCTGGATCTCGCAGCTGATGCTGCTCAGGTCAGACTGGAAGGCGCTCAGCATGGTCTCCATGCGCTGCAGGCAGGAAGGAGGGGTCAGGGAGACCGTGAGCCTTGGGAAAAGGGCCAGAGGGAGGCCCTGCTTTTCTCCGTTTGGGGACACTTCCAACCCACACCTCCCCACCAGCGTTAGAAGCTCCTTTGTCCTAGAAGCTGCCGGGACATCCTCCTGCAGCCATCTTTGTCCTTGGTCTGAAAAGGCCACCCTGGGCAGCCAGTCACTGGGTGTGGATGTGGTCAAGCCTCCTACTGAGACCGGCAGGTGCCCATTGACTGGATGACCCATACTGCCTATCTAGGAAAAGGGATGGGACGGCCCAACAGGTTCCACTCTCCAATCAGGTAGCTCCATGACACGATCGTCATCATGTTGTATTTTGATTCCTTGCCTATCTAGTCCACGTTCATGGATAATTCAGTGGTTGTCACAACTGCTTACTCGTGTCTAGATTTTAAATAAGAACCTTGAGATTCTGTGATCTCCTAGGAGGGATGGTTCAGCCAGGATACCCAGAAATGGAACCTCCTTACTCAGGGGAAGTCTACCTTGGAATATTAGACCTGGAGACAGACAACGGGAGATGATGACCCTGCCATATCCTGGCAAAGGCCAGGTGCTGGGCAAAGCGGACATTTCAACTGATCCCACAAGCCGGCTCTGCTGTGCACTCCACACTGCCTGGGGGGCCTTGCAAGGACTCCTTCAGACGGGGCTGACATTTTGTGGCTTTTCAGGGCAAAACTGCTCTGGCTGGAACAGGCCTTGGCTGCAGCAGTGACTGAGTTAGTGCTGCACTCCTAGACACTTCCACGGGAATAAGTCTCACTGAGCACAATGCTTCTGAGTAGACAGGCATAGGATCATACTGCAGGAGTAAACCCCTCCCCAGAGCGTTGTTCTTATGCGTTGCCTGAGCTGCCTCACCTCCAGGACGGCGTCGCAGGCCGTGATCTGTGTGTGCAGCGAAGCGATGTTCTTGCTCTCCTTGATGTCTGAGTGGGGCAGCTAAGGAGCTTGGCCTGCCTGCCTGGGGGGCTTCAGCAGCAAGTCCTAAAGGTGTCCCTCACACCCCACCCACACAACCACGTGTGTCAAGCAAACCCAGGCTGCCTCTTTTGTGTGGATGACCCCCTCCAGATCCTGCAGAGAGGCACACGGGGTGACCCACCCCCTCCCATCCCCCAGGCGAGGGATACAGTCTTTGATGGACGCATTCTCAATCTGCTGCAGCTCCAGCTCCACCTGCTTCGAATACTGGCGGAGGTCCACCCCCTGTGAGAGGAAAGGGCAGAGAGAAGGCCAGTCACCTGGGCCGCAGTCCAGCACTCCCTTCCGTCGCCCAGCCTCTCGCCTCGGAGCTTACCGTTCTCAGCGCCTCCTGCACAAGGGCATCCTCGAGGTTGGCCTGGATGTGAACTGCAAGAGGAAAGCAAAGGTCCACCTCAGGGAGCAAGTCCTGTCCCCAACGGGGGTAGGCATGTTGATCATTAAAAAAATACTCTTATCCTTTATCTTTAAAATGATCCCCAAAATGTAACATTTTTGAAACACTACAAAATTGAAAGAGTAAAATACATTTATCAGAGAGCAAAACCAGGAAAAGTCCAATGCAGAAATGTTGCCAGCCAGTTCCTCTCAAGCAGATAACGCCGCCTCTGAGGCAGCAGGTCTCCTCCGCCCACCCCCACCTTCGGGAGCATCCAAGGTTAGGAGCTGCTGTGCCAACCTGGGAGATGCCTGGAAGGGAGCCTGGCATCCTGACCAAGCAGCCTCTGGTGACGAGACACACATTCAGAAGGCTCAAGAGTGACCATCAGGAGCAGAGGTGAGGAGGGAGAGCAACAGATCCCCTCCAAGGGCAGGATGACCACACTGCAAGCCCAGACACTAAAGATTCCCGGCTTCCTAAGAAAAACACCTCTTCTGGCTTCGAAGGCGGGGAACTGCTTTCTCCCCCTCTCAAAGCAGAGGCAACCTCTCCCTCCCCCCACTACGGACTACAAAAGCCAGCAGATCCACAGGGCTTGGGGGCATTGAGGACCCCCCTCCACTTACTGTCCACTTCATCCAAGATGAACTCGTCGGAGGTCAAGTCGAGGTCCCCCAGGTTCAGCTGCAGCCCCTCCTCACTTTGGCCCTAAGCGACAGACATGGGGAGGGGAGAGCAGGCAAGAGGGCATTACAGTCTGGAAGGGGGAAGTGGGGAGCCCAAGGAAAGGGTGAAAGACCCAGGGATAGGAAGGATAGGTGCAGTGGCGTAGCTAGGTCATTTGACACCCAGGCCCATACATTTTTGTCACCCCAAACGACATAATTGATTGACATTTTTGTACTACCCTTCCTCTAAGCCAGTGGTTCTCCAACTGGTGGGTCGTGACCCACCAGTTGGTGTAAAGGTCCCCCGTCCCTTGAAGGGGCGGAGGAAGGGGAGAGGCAGGGAAGCGATCCCCAGGATCGCTTCCATATGGGGGGGACAAGGGGGGGTGCTTTAGACTTACTTTATGAAGGTAGGGCTGCAGGGAGCCCTGAGCAGCACTCCCCGAGGCTTGGAACATTCGGAAAAAGTGGGCATAACGCACTTCAGTTTTGCTGAAGCTCCTGCTGTTTCTGAATGCTCCAAGTGCTGTGTGCTGTGGAGGGCTGCGCAGAGCTCCCCGCACCTCCTGCAGCCCTACCTTCATAAAGTAAGTCTAAAGCACCCCCTTCACCCCCCCTTAGTGACGAGATCCTGGGGATCATGTCGCTGCCCTAGCCCCTCCTCCACAAAGAGTTACTGAGGGAGTAAAACTCCCTCAGAGTTTGAGAACCACTGCTCTAAGCAGCTCAGGGTGGTGCACAAAGTTCCCTTATTTTGCCCTCACAACAACCCTGTGAGGTAGGTGAGACTGAAAAGATAGCAATAGTCCTTTAAAAATGGAAGGAGGGGGACCTGGGAAATTATAGGCCGGTCAGCCTAACATCCATACCAGGTAAGATGGTGGAATGCCTCATCAAAGATAAGATCTCAAAACACATAGACGAACAGGCCTTGCTGAGGGAGAATCAGCCTGGCTTCTGTAAGGGTAAGTCTTGCCTCACGAATCTTATAGAATTTTTTGAAAAGGTCAACAGGCACATGGATGTGGGAGAACCCGTGCACATTATATATCTGGACTTTCAGAACGCGTTTGACATGGTCAAACAAAAGGCTATTGAACGCATATTTTTAGTGCTTTAGAAATGGGCTATGTCAGAATGCCAGATGCAAGGGAGGGCACCAGGATGCAGGTCTCTTGTTATCTGGTGTGCTCCCTGGGGCATTTGGTGGGCTGCTGTGAGATACAGGAAGCTGGACTAGATGGGTCTATGGCCTGATCCAGTGGGGCTGTTCTTATGTTCTTAAGGTGATCATTTTGCATTGGTGAAGGGAGGGGCTGAGTGAAGCGCCTTTGTAAGCTCTTGGAAGAGGACTGATTGATGGACTGTCTTCTTAATTACTCTTATTTTACATCACAAAGGTAAGCAAGGTTGTTTTTAAGTCAAGAGCAAAGAAACTTTCTTTTTAAATTGGTTTGCTATACTGGGTTTTTTTTTGCCATCCACAAGAGTGCTTGGAAGGAAACCCACAAGAATAATGAGTCTCAACGTGTAATGCTGTTCTACAAATCAACCCTAACCCTAACCCTAACCCTAAGGCCACACCTGGAGTACTTTGTCCAGTTCTAGCTGCCAAATCTCAAGAAGGACATATTGGAGATGGAAAAGGTGCAAAAGAGAGCGACTAGATGATTACAGCATCCCTGCTGAAGTCCTAAAATGCTGCAAAGAGATCATCGTCACTGAGCTGCATGAAATCCTCTGTCTCTGCTGGAGAGAAGGTGGAGTACCTCAAGACATGAGGGATGCAAACATCATCACGCTGTACAAGAACAAAGGTGACAGGGGTGACTGCAACAACTACCGCGGCATCTCTCTCCTTAGCGTTGTAGGAAAGCTGTTTGCCCGAGTTGTACTAAAGAGGCTCCAGGTACTTGCAGAGAGCGTCTATCCAGAATCGCAGTGTGGATTCCGAGCCAACAGGTCCACCACTGATATGGTATTCTCCCTTAGACAACTGCAGGAGAAATGCAGGGAACAACGACGGCCACTCTTTATAGCCTTCATAGATCTCACAAAGGCTTTCGACCTGGTCAGCAGAGACGGCCTCTTCAAGATTCTCCCCAAGATTGGATGTCCACCCAGGCTCCTCAGCATCATCAGATCTTTCCACAAGGACATGAAGGGCACTGTTGTCTTCGATGGCTCCACATCAGACCCTTTTGACATCCGAAGCGGAGTGAAGCAGGGCTGTGTTCTTGCACCAACCTTGTTTGGGATTTTCTTCGCTGTCCTGCTGAAGCAGGCCTTTGGAACTGCAACAGAAGGCATCTATCTCCGGACCAGATCAGACGGAAAGCTCTTCAACCTCTCCAGGTTGAGAGCAAAGTCCAAAGTCCAGCTGAAATGTCTGCGTGACTTCCTCTTTGCCGACGATGCAGCTGTCACTACCCACTCTGCCAAAGATCTCCAGCAGCTCATGGATCGTTTTAGCAAAGCCTGCCAAGATTTTGGACTGACAATCAGCCTGAAGAAAACACAGGTCATGGTTCAGGATGTGGATTCACCTCCCTGCATTACAATCTCTGAGCATGAACTGGAGGTTGTCCATGACTTTGTGTACCTTGGCTCAACGATCTCCGACACTCTTTCTCTCGATACCGAGCTAAACAAGCGCATCGGTAAAGCAGCTACCACGTTTTCCAGACTCACAAAGAGAGTCTGGTCCAACAAGAAGCTGACGGAACATACCAAGATCCAGGTCTACAGAGCTTGCGTCCTGAGTACACTTCTGTACTGCAGCGAGTCATGGACTCTTCGCTCACAACAGGAGAGGAAACTGAGCGCTTTCCACATGCGCTGCCTCCGACGCATCCTCGGCATCACCTGGCAGGACAAAGTTCCAAACAACACAGTCCTGGAACGTGCTGGAATCCCTAGCATGTATTCACTGCTGAAACAGAGACGCCTGCGTTGGCTTGGTCATGTCGTGAGAATGGATGATAGCCGGATCCCAAAGAATCTCCTCTATGGAGAACTCGTGCAAGGAAAGCGCCCTACAGGTAGACCACAGCTGCGATACAAGGACATCTGCAAGAGGGATCTGAAGGCCTTAGGGATGGACCTCAACAAGTGGGAAACCCTGGCCTCTGAGCGGCCCGCTTGGAGGCAGGCTGTGCAGCATGGCCTTTCCCAGTTTGAAGAGACACTTTGCCAACAGTCTGAGGCAAAGAGGCAAAGAAGGAAGGCCCATAGCCAGGGAGACAGACCAGCGACAGACTGCACTTGCTCCCGGTGTGGAAGGGATTGTCACTCCCGGATTGGCCTTTTCAGCCACACTAGACGCTGTGTCAGAACCACCTTTCAGAGCGCGATACCATAGTCTTTCAAGACTGAAGGTTGCCAATATAGATGATTACTGGGCTGGGGCACCTTCCTTATGAGGAAAGGCTACGGCGTTTGGGCCTCTTCAGCCTAGAAAAGAGACGCCTGAGGGGGGACATGACTGAGACATACAAAATCATGCAGGGGATGGACAGAGTGGATAGAGAGACGCTCTTTTCCCTCTCACACAACACCAGAACCAGGGGACAGCCATGAAAGTTGAGTGTTGGGAGGGTTAGGGCAGACAGAGGAAAATCTTTCTTTACTCAGCGTGTGGTCGGTCTGAGGGACTCCTTGCCTCCAACTCCTTGGAGGAGGGACTTCCTTCTTGGGTGTTTTTGGGGGCTGCTTTCACTGGGTGGAGACCATTCTGGTGTCCCTGGATTATTTCTAACCTGCACGATATCAGCGATCTTGGGCTATCTGTGGTGTTAGCCCCCCAAGGCTGGTACCTGGGGCAGACCGCCCCCCGCACCTCGCTAGCTACGCCACTGACTGGGCGGACTGGAGCCAAGCTTGCGGCAGGCAGTTCCAGGTGAGGAGCAAAGCCTGCGCCTGCGGTCCCGCTTGTGGGAGGCGGCCGGCCGGCCACGGCCTCTTCGGCTGAGCTCTCTGCGTTCCCAGCACTTCGGTTTCTCAGCCTCCAAGCTCAGCGCATGGAGCGGCCGCCAGAGCAGGAGAGCTGCCCTTCTGCCACGGGGGGGGGGGCACAGAGCAGGCTCTTCCTTAGTCTCTGACGGCCCTCATCCGCTTCCAGCAGCGCAGGCTCCGGCCCTGCCCTGCCCAGTCGGGGTGCCACAGCCAGCCCCGGAAGGAGCTCTGCACCTTCCAGCCTCCTAGGCCGCCCCTGCCCGGCCAGGCCCCTCCTGGCACCCTGGCTCCAAGGGGGGCAGCGGGCAGGCCGAAGACCCCCAGCGCTAGAAGCAGCACGGGGAGACCCGCCCCCAGAGCTATGCTGCCTGCTCCTCCCGCCCCCTGGAGTAGGGAGGAAGTGTGGAGGAGGGAGAGGAGAAGAGCAGGGAGGGCCAGAGCGTCGGCAGCACTTCCCTCGGCGCTCCGCCTCCCTCGTCTGGCCTCGGGGCCTGGAGGCGACCCCTCCCCACCCACCTCCTCGTCCTCCGCGTCTCCCGGGCGCCGCCTCCGCGCCTCCTCCGCCTCCCCGGGCGTCGCGGCCATCGCGCCTCGTCGGCACACAGGGCCTTGGGGGTGGTCCGGAGAAGCCGCTCCCGGCTTTCAGAGCCGCCCGCGGAACTACCGCCCCCAGCATGCCCCGCGACGGCCTCCCGGAAGCGGCTCCCTCTCCTTCCTGCCCCTGTGCTGAAGAAGCGGCGCGCGCCCCCTGCCGGCTCCCGCGACTCGCAGTTCACACGAGTGACGCGCCGGAAGTCGTGTCTGGGCGGGGCGGGGCTTGTTGGGAGGCGTGCGCGCGGCGTCCTTTCTCTTCCGGCGCCGCCAGCGAGCAGCAGCAGCGACGATGGTGGGTGCGCTCGGCGGGGGGCCGGGTGGGGATCCAGCGCCATCCGCCGCGGGGGCGGCGACGGAGGGGTGGCGGGGCGGCCCAGCGGGAGGCGGGCGCCGTGGCTCTGGCCCCGGGAGGGTATTGGGCGGCGCGGCTCTGCCGGGCCCGTCTCGGAGGCAGCCGCGCCCTCCTCCCTCCCCGGGCCGGGACCGGCTCCCGCAGCCTCCGCAGCAGCCCCCTGAGAGCTCTTGGCGCTTCCCGGCACAGCTGCTGGTTGGCGCAGCTGCCCTCGCATCGCCCTGGTGGGGGAGAAGGCAGCAGGCCTCGCCTTGCCGGTTGGCCTTGGTCCTCTGCGCTTGCCTGCCTCGCAGGGCTGCCTGAGGCTGGAGGGCAGGAGCCCTGACCTGCTTCGCCCTCGGGCTGATGCCAGGCCCGGGACTCCTTCCTGACACTGCCCTGCACCCACTGAAGACGGGGAGCCTCGGCCAAGGGCTGGTGGGGCAGCTCTGGGCAACTGGGGGCTGCTTGTCTGGTCTTGGTGGGGCTGCAGAGAGTGAAGAAGGTGCCCCTCAGAAGCGGACTTGCATGCCTTGCGGGGGAGTTCTGGGAGACCTTCCCAGGTGCCGTCCATCCCTCCATGAATCCTCCTCCTTCCAGAAGGGCCCTCTGGTGGCCCCAGAGATTTTGCTCCCAGCCCAGTTCCAGTGCAAGTGCTGAGCCTCGTCCGGACTGGAGCTGAAATCTGGCTGTGCTTTTTCTCTCTCCCCCTCGCAGTCTCTTGTAATTCCAGAGAAGTTCCAGCACATCCTCCGAGTGCTCAACACCAACATAGACGGGCGGCGGAAGATCGCCTTTGCCATCACCGCCATCAAGGTCTGTGGGGCTGAGCGGGATGGGGGGCTTTGGCCTGGGACTGCGCATGAAATGTACCTTTCTCGTGTTCTCGTCAAGGAAAGTCTGCCTGATCAGGCCCATGAAGGTCCATCTTATTCTGGCGTCCTGTGTCCTCCAGAGCCGCCACCAAGCAGAACTAGAGGCATGTGGGCTGCTTCTGCCCTGCTGCCTGGCTGCATTCTTTGGCCCTTGCCATGCTTCTGATAGTTCCCTCTGGGGCCCCCCCACGTTGTTGTGTTTGGCAAGGCCTGTCTTCCTCCCTCAGAATGAGAACTCAGCCCTGTAGAGCACACATCTCAGGGTGTGCGTGGCAGGGAAGCAGTGCTTAGTTGTGCAGCTTAATTTCAAGCTGAAATTAAATCTGGATAAGACAGAGGCTCTCCTGGTTCGGAAATCCTCGATGCAGGTGCTGGACTATCGGCTTGCGCTGAATGGGGTTGCGCTCCCTCTGAAGGAGCAGGTCCACAGCTTGGGGGTCCACCTGGACTCACAGCTGCTCCTGGATTCCCAGGTGGCGCCCCTGTGGGGCTGCCCCTGAAGACGGTTCAGAAACTGCAATTAGTGCAGAATGCGGTGGCCCGTGTGGTTACTGGACGTAACCAGGGGCTACATTATCTGCCCATTCGTTTCCGGGCCCAATTCAAGGTGCTGGTTTTGACCTTTAAAGCCCTATACTGCTCTGGGCCAGGCTATCTTAGAGATCGCCTATTTCCGTACAATCCGGCTCGTCCTCTAAGGTCATCAGAGAAGGCCTTTTTATAAGTGCCGCCGCCTAGGGAGGTACGTGGGGCGGTGGCAAGAAATAGGGCCTTCTCAGTAGTGGCACCAATGTTATGGAGTTCCCTTCCCCTTGACTTGAGAATGACTCCCTCTCTTGAGACTTTTGGGCGAGACCTGAAGATCCTTCTGTTTAAACAAGCCTTCTGAGTTCATGGCCTTTTTAACATCTCTTCTACATTTTTTAGTATTTTTTTACTGGCTTGATTCC
This sequence comes from Tiliqua scincoides, assembly GCF_035046505.1. Classification (NCBI taxonomy): domain Eukaryota; kingdom Metazoa; phylum Chordata; class Lepidosauria; order Squamata; family Scincidae; genus Tiliqua; species Tiliqua scincoides. Next base: position 271,746,423 of record NC_089822.1, read on the forward strand.
TTATGATCTGCTGCTATATGCTCTTTTTTATCTGACTACTGTTTTTATCATTTCTGTCAATATGTTTTTATGTTTTTATCTGCTTGCTGAATGAATGTTTTAATCTGTTTTTAACCGTTGTAAGCCACCCCGGGTCCCTTTGGGGAGAAGGGCGGGGTATAAATAAAGTTGTTGTTGTTGTTGTGACTTGGCGGAGCAGCCTTCAGACCTTTTCCTGACAGCCTTGCCTGTCCCAAAGCTCCTTCCGTAGGAGTGACCTTCCTTCAGCACCTGCCACAGTGGCTGTCCTGAAAGGTTACAGCAGGCCCTCATGTGTTCCTCAAGATACAGCTCCCCAAAGTCTGCTTGAACCTGCTTCCCATGCCAAGAGTGTTCATGGTTGGGAAGTGTTGGCTGGGAGGCCTCTCTGGGCCACAGTCTGCTCTGCCAGCGCACAGGAGGCCACTGACGAACCTGGCCTAGTGTGGGGTCATCTTCTCCAGTTCTGAGGGCTTTGACTGCGATTCCTGCGGGGCCCGACCCGACCTCCTAACCACTCTTTCTCCTCGTGCTTTTGCCTGCAGGGTGTGGGCCGGCGTTATGCACACGTGGTGCTGAGGAAAGCAGACATCGACCTGACCAAGAGGGCTGGTGAACTCACTGAGGATGAGGTGAGGGGGGGTCCCTGTGTTTCCCCACCTGGCTCTGGGTATTAGGGGTGTGGCAGGGCCTTTCAAGGGGCCACTGCCTTGTGCACACAGAAGTGGGGTGGGCAGGAGTCTGGCAGAAGTGATTTACGTGGCTTGTTCGGCTAGTTGGGGTCAGGGTTCTGGGGCACAGCTTGGTGGCAGAGCAGATGCACTGCATGCGGGTCCCTGTCTCCAACAAGCCTGTTCGGGCAGTGGTGCCACTGAGAGCCTGGCCTACCCACAGGTGCCTGTGGCCTGGTCCCCAGCTGGTCACTGGCAGCTGACTGGCCTGTGTGCATCAGAGTGCTGTGGAACGTGTGGCTGAATTGCCACCTGGTGTTTGGCTCACTGGCCACACCTGACCTGCAAGCCTCTGGCATCCCGTAACTAGTCTGGCTGTGCGTGACCTGCCCTGACTGGCAGCAGCTCTGCCTGGGGTTGCTGCCAGGCATTGACCTGAATTGGCAGCCTGGGAGAGGCTGGAGGTCTAAGCTGCACTGTTCTGAATTGCACCCTTGGCAGGCTGAGGGGGTGGTCCACCCTGCAAACCCAACTCTGACCCTGACTTGGTGGCCCCCACTGTTGACCAGATGGCTGTTGCTGTTCGGGGAGAGGCCCTCATTGCAGGACTCACATTGTTTTCCTTCCTGCCCCCCCCTCAGGTGGAGCGCGTTATCACCATTATGCAGAACCCCCGGCAGTACAAGATCCCTGACTGGTTCCTCAACAGGCAGAAGGATGTCAAAGATGGGAAGTACAGTCAGGTGAGTCTCCTGTTCTTGGAGGCATACCTGCAACAGATGAAGGGGGTGGTCCTGTCTCCAGACCAGGCTGCTGCGGAGTGGGGTTGGTGCAGTTTCAGGCACTGCAGCTCAAAGGGGCAGAAGGGATACCAAGGAGAGACCCAAAGCAGATTCGAAGTTAGGCTGGGCTGCAGGACACAAGAGTGCGATCACAGCCTTTGCGTGGAGGGGAAAGTGGCTGCTTTGAGCCCCACAGGTGCCTTTAAGCTTCTTTTTGGAGGGCTGGTTGCAGCAGGTTGCAGAGTCCTTTTCAGCAAAAGTCCCACAGTGAAGCTGGAGGGGTAGGTCAGGAGTGGGGCTGGGCTGCTGGCTGGGCCTGTTTTCCCCCTCCCCTTTTTTTTATTCTGTGTCTGTTGCACTGGGGAGGCAGAGGTCCTGCCTTCTTCGGGTGGAGAAGGAAGGTCCTTGCATGAGGCTACAGCTCACTCCTTCCTTCCTTCCCCTTGAAGGTATTGGCTAATGGGCTGGACAACAAGCTCCGTGAGGACCTGGAGCGCCTGAAGAAGATCCGGGCCCATCGCGGCCTCCGCCACTTCTGGGGGTAAGAGTGGAGGGAAGGGTGGAGTGGCAGCCAAGCAATGGGAAGGGCAGGTGCAGGGGAGGCTTGGAAAGCTGGTCCAGGAGGCTGGGCTGAGCGGCCAGCTCTCAGCAAAGAGGGACTGGAAGCAGGTGGGTGGAGAAGGGAGTGCCGTGGCGCTCCCACTTGAAGTCACGCCCTGCTCTTCCTCCCACAGCCTGCGTGTCCGCGGCCAGCACACGAAGACCACTGGGCGCCGAGGCCGAACTGTGGGTGTGTCCAAGAAGAAGTAAATTTTCTCTGTGCAAATAAAACGTGCTGTTCTCAGCCTTCCTGCCTCGTCTTTCTGCGGACGGGGCTGTACTTTGCTGCTTCAGCTGCTCTTTATGGGGGGCACCTTTTGTTGGCATGGAACATGGCACCCCTTGATCCCCAGGAGGCTGCTGTTCTTTTTTCTGGCATACTGACCTAGGCCTGACACGGTTGTTGGCATCCTTCAGTCTCGGAAGACTATGGTGTCACGCTCTGAATGGTGGTTCTGGAACAGAGTGTCCTCTCCAGTGCGCGAAGCCTGGGTAAAGTAGGTATGGAGGATAGACTGTTACCCATGCAGCAAATCCCCCCTCTCCACGTCGCTGAAATGGTCCAATGGAAAGGCAGAGGCCAATATGGTTGGTTCCAGCGGCGTCGCAGGAGTTGCCAGAACGTGACTGTGTTCAGCCATGAACTGCCTCAGGGACTCCGGCTCTGGATTTTGCCTCGTGGTTGACTCCTGAAGCTTCTTCCATAACTGGATGTAGCCACAAGGCAGTGGAGGTTTGGGATCAGAGTTTTCCTTCTCTCAGATGAGCTGCCTTCCCAGGCTGACGAGTCCCATCTACCCGGTGGCTGTTTAGTCGCCTCTTACGACAAGTACAGCCAAACTGAGGGCCTATTCTTATCCCCAGCCCCCAGGGGAAACCTGAGCCTGACACGAAGTGGCACTAAAATGATGTCAGGAGGTCCCTCACCAGGTCTAGGAGGAGGCTGTGCTTAGAGGCCTGTAAGACAGCAGAGTTGGGGGCAGCCTCCGACATCATCCTGTGCCTCTGGGGGATCATGTAGCCCTGGTTGTTTTAGCAGCGTTCTTTGGTAGCCTGGGCTACTGTAAATTTTGGAATAGACCCTGGTGGATGAGAGATCTGCAGGCTGAGTCGGCCAGAAGTGGCTCTGCACGTCCAGGTGCTTGGCGTGTTCTTGCTGTCCCCAAATCTGAGCTTGCAACCAGGAGTCTGAGCAGGTCTGTCTTGGGAGTAGGACATGCTTCCCCCTCCATGCAGGTTGTCTCCCCCACCATTGGAGGGTGCATTGCTGTAGCTCCCCTTGCACCAGCCCTGTGCCCAGAGTGTGAAGGGGCCACCTTGTGAAGTCTGTGCTTAACCTGCACTTTCAACGTGCCGCTCCCATTTCTGAATCCAGCTCCTTGGATTCAGTTTGTTTTAAATTACCCCCTGGCTTTTGCAGTAATGACGACAAACTGCTACTTCTGGATCACGTTTTAGATTGCCAGAGGCAGGGGTGTGCGTGCCTAAAATACTCCCTGGCATAGAGAGGGCAGAGCTGCCCATCATGTCCCCGCCTCAGATTGTGCTTCTGCCATGAGCTCTGAAGGAGGCCCCCACCACAACCCCTGCTTTCTCAGTTTCAGTGCAAGTGACACATCAGTCTTGCCCTCTGCGGTTGTGACCTTGGCATTGAGATGTGTGAAGGGTTTTGTGTGTTCAGAGAGCAGGACACAAACGTGACATGGTGTGGCTTACAAGGCTGGCTTCCTGCCTGATTTTCTGCTATAGAAAGGAAATTGCAGCTGAGCCCTGCAGGATGTTTGCCTTTGAGCTTGGCAGCAGCCGGAATTCATCTCTGCCCACCTTGAGTTGTCATGACAATTTTTTGGCAGCTGAACTGGCAGGGATCCAACCCCTGGAACTTCAGTTGGGGGGGGGGTGCCCTTTGTGCTGAGGAAGCTTCACCTGTAGGGCTGTCACTTCAAAACAGGAGTCCAGTCAGCAAATCTGTTGCAGTTGTGGAGTGTCACTTGTTCATGTCATGAAAGCAGTATGGAAGAGGTTAAATAGGAAGCTGTTGTTGCTGGTGACGCAGCCCCTTCCTGGAGACAGGAAACTGGGTCTCCATTCTCTCCCTCACCCCTTTCCTGCACTGGAGAGAAGCTGAGGAGTAAATTCTCTGGAGAAGGGTGTGTGCACAGCACTGGCTCTGGATTCCAAGAATTTGGCTTCAGAGAGTGACTGTTCCTGAAGTCTACTGTTCCCCAGCCCTGCTTGGCCAGCATGTTGCCTTTGGGAGGAAAGGGAACGGCCTGTCAGATTGCTGTGTGCACAAGGCCCCCTGCTCCAGCTCCTGTTTAGGGGGGCCTGGAAATGGTCTCTTCCTGTTGGAGTCCTCCCAGAGCCCTTGGAAAGGGCAATGTGGGGGGTAGATGCCACAGCTGCTTGACAGCCCAATCTTATACATGTGTACTCAGAAGTCAGTCCCGTTAGAGTGAATGGCACCTGCTCCCATGAAAGTGTGGATAGGATTGGGCTGTGAGGCTATGCCTTTGGGTGATCAGCAAGTCTCCAGCTAAGCTCTTTCTCATTCAAGTTGGGGAGGGGGCTGCAGTTTAAGGGGTCAGGCCCTTAAAAATTGGAGTTTCGTTCCAGTTTGCTGCTATTTTTGATTCTCCAATTCAGACACAAACTCTAGGAGGTGGTTTGCAAACTGGCTCAGCTCCAGTGTTGGTATCTATCAAGCAGAACAACATTCAAGCTGGACCTGCAATGCTGCAACTCAAGACAGTCGAGAACGTGAGAGACTGTTTTTAAATGAGTTGAGCAGATAAAAAGCTGGGAACATGCCCTGTTTGGGGTAAATACAGTGGCGTAGCCAAGGGGGTAGCAGTTGCACCGCGCATCAAGCTTTAGGGGGGCAACAACAAGCTGAGCTTGACACTAGTGACCAAAATTGTGAAAACCTTGGTACGTATGAATAATACCATCATGTTATATACCATTGGAAAGGTAATTTAATGTAGAATGCAATGAAACAAACGGCACTGGAATATCAGTTTTCTATCAAACGTTATGGCCAATTAACCAGAAAATGTAAACAAACTGACTTGTGGAACAAATGTGGATTTGCTTAATTCCAAACTGACCTATGAGACTGTTTGTTCTGAGTGCCAATGAGATGTTATTATGATTCAGCACGGAACCAATAACTTTTTATTTATTTACTTAATTAAATTTGATTTTGTCATGCGGGGGGGGGGCTACAAAATCTTCTCTGACCCCAGGTTGCAGATGGATGCCTTAGCTATGTCATTAACTGGGGGAGGGAGCTGAGCAAGTGGGTGGTGAGCTGCTGGGGGAGGAGGTGAGCTCCTGTCCCAATTCTCACTTTTAAAAAAGCCTGGGTGTGATGTCACTTCCAGTTGTGACATCACTTCCGGGGCAACACCGGGCTACACGCTCATTAGCTATGCCACTGGGTAAATGAGAGGAGGGCAGCAGGAAGAACTAAATTGCTGAGGAAATGCAAGAGGGGTCCAACCTGGAGGGGGGCAGCACTTCCCTGGAGCCCCACGTGGGCTCTGGGGCCCTGCCTGGCTGCCCTGCACCACCATCTATTTTGCTTTTCAAGTTGTCCCTGGAAACAAGGTTCTCCAAACACAGACATCACCCCTCAAAAGATTCCCCTGAGGCCTGCTCACTTTCGTTACTGAACAGTCACCCCATTTTGTGTGGGGGGGTCTCAGTTCCAGTTCAAGGCGGCCAAGAGGTTTGGGTTTGGATGTGGATTCAGCTCCTTTTCCTGCAGGAAACCTCGGGGCTCAGCCTGGCTCTCAGCTGCTTGGGTGCCAAAAGTCCTGGCAGCACCTCCAGTTACGAAGCAGATGTGCCTGCAGCAGAGGCAGCCCCCCCTGCCTAGGACCTTGGGAAGCTGCTGAGCTGGTGGGGTCGGGCCAGGTGGCCAGCAGCCTGCCTCTAGAAGACAGTGGTGGCAGGGCAGGGGCTGGAGGTTCCAGGCCCAGCAGTAGCGGACAACAGAAGGCCCTGCCACTGGACAACCTTGCCCGGGGGAGTGGCAGGGCTGGCTTCCTTTTTCCCTGCCTGCTGGTCAATGGCCAGCTACTGGGGTGAGGAGTCTCCCCGGGGTCTCTTCCTGCATCCTCCTCTCTTCGGGCGTGTGGGGTGCTTCCCCCTCCACTGGCCAAGAGGGCTGTTCTGCCTGCCTGGACAGGCGGGCAGGTGGAGGAGATTCTGACTGGAGGAGTGGACCGGGAGGCTCAGGCACCAGAAATGACACGAGGGAGGGTCGGGTTCTGGACCCGCCCCACCTTCGCGCCTGTCCAGTTCTGCCAGTGGGAGCTCAGCTGGCTCCAGTCCCGCACTCTGGTGAGCGCCCCCTGTCGACGTGTCCCCCCGAAGCCAGTCCAGTTTCCACGTGCTCCGCTCTGCGCGGCTCCGCTTCCCGCTCCAGCTCCGGTTTTTGCACAGAACCCTCGTTCAAAGTTCGCGCGACTGCCCCGTCTCTGGGCGCTGGTCCTGCGGTCCCTCTCCGCGGATCCAGTTCCAGGCTTCCCCTGTCCGGGCTTTCTCCCTGCCCGCGCCCCGGGCACTGCCCAGCCGAGTTCGCCCGGCAAGGAAGAAGCTCGCGGCGAGGGCGCTGCTGGGCGCGCCCGATGCCGCCCCTCCCGGGCACCCAGGCGAGGGTGAGGGCGAGGAGAGCCCGCGGCCCCGGGGCGGGAGGGGTGCGCAGAGTGCTGGGGGGGCGCCCTGAAGAGGGGCCGAGTTCTCGGCAGGGACGGTTCGGAGACCGGCTGCGCTCGGCCGCAGGAGCCGCGTAGAGCCTCCAGGTGCGGGCGCAGTCTATCTCGAATGGGCGCTGGGGCGCAGCCGCTGAGGGTGCCTGGCTCCTCCCTGACCGGGCGGTGGAGGGGCGCGGACCCAGCCTGGGCCGGTCCAGCCGCGGCGTATTCCGCTGGGTGGCCCGTCGTGGGGGGGGAGCCCTGCCCTGCCCTGCGGACCTCTTGGGGGCTGCACTGGGGCTCTCGTGCAGGGCTGGGCAACAGGCTCCCTCTGCCCTCTCCCCCCAGCTGCCGTAGGGAGCGGCAGGAGGGGGCCGGATGCTGCACCGCTCGCTGCGCCTCCTGCGGGACCGAGGAGAAGACTCCGGCGTGACCCTCAGCGCCTTCCGCAGCCGCGTCCCTGAGTCGGAGCGCGGCCCCCCCGCCCTCGAGCCGGTGAGTGCCGCGGGTGTTAGTGCCTCGCCCGCGGGGGCGCGGTCCGCACGCCCGGCCCGTGCAGACGTGCGCACCTGCTGCACGCCACTGAGGGGCTGCTCCGGCCGTCGAGGAGCGCCTGCCAGGGGCTGCGCCGCAGAGGCGTTCCTGCCGGCCCGGCTCCGTCTGCCGTCGGGCAGCAAGCCGGCTGCGGATGGCCCGGGGTGGTGCCGCCGGACCCCGGGAGGGGGCGATGCCCGTCGCGTGCCGGGCGCGGGCGGGAGCCGCGGTGCTTGCGGCAGATGCAGCACTTCGGGCGCGGGGGGGGGGCTGGAATCCGGTTCAGCCGGTTTTGGGGAAGTCCTTCGGGGCGGGGAAGGGGCGGGCAGGATCCTGCGAGGCGGAAGGGCAGGGAGAAGAAGAGGCGAGCGAGATACCGAAAGGAAAACAAGAGCAGGCGGGGGGGGGGGTCCTGCAGGTTGCCCCCACCTGCCCCTCCTCTGCTTCCCGCCCGCGTCCAGGAAGGGGGTGCTGGAGTCCCGTCGGGGAGTGGGGTGAGCGGGGTGCGGGGTGGCCGGCAGGGGCTGCCACCCCCATGAAGGTCTTCCTTCGCCTGGGGGGCTGCCTGGAGCCTGGGGGACCTGCAGAGGGGGGGCTGCTGACCCGCACCCGCTGGTACTGCCTGCCCTCCAAGGTGAGCTTTGGGGTATGGGGGGGAAGGAATAAGTTGGGGGGCAGAAGGGAGGGGGGTGACCCAGGGAGAGCCTTCCTCCAGCTCCAAGACTTCCTTCCTCCCCCAACCAGGCCCCGGTGACACTGAGGGAGGAGGCCGGAGAGGGTGTGATCTTCACTGTGAGCTCTCGTGCCCCAGGGGGCGGCAGGGGCAGCGTAAGTAGTGCAAGGCACACTGGGTGGGGGGGTGGCGGCCCAGGACGTGGGTGCAGCCCAAGCTGGTCTCTTTCTCTCTCTGTTCCCAGTGCTGCGAGGAGGAGGCAGCTTCCTCCACCCCAGGCCAGGCGCGGGCCCTGAAGGCCGGATTGTTGCCCCAGCTTGTCTGGCACCTCTTGGAGGCTCCAGCGCTCGGAGACGCCTGTTACGTGCCGGCCTTCTTGGCCACATACCGAACATTTGCCACCACCCCCGTGGTCCTGCAGCTCCTGCTGGACAGGTGGGCAGCGAAGGGGGTGGGGTGGGGTGGGGTGGGGGCTCCAGCTGCCTTCCTTGCCCCAGGATGCAAATGTTTCAGATTGACTTGGAGGAGTTCAGCAGATGCTTCTAACCTCCAAGGGTTAGAGCGCTGGGCAGAATTGAGTAAGATCATAAGAACAGCCCCACTGGATCAGGCCATAGGCCCATCTAGTCCAGCTTCCTGTATCTCACAGCAGCCCACCAAATGCCCCAGGGAGCACACCAGATAACAAGAGACCTGCAAGGCCTTCTGGGAATTGTAGTTAAGAACATAAGAACAGCCCCACTGGATCAGGCCATAGGCCCATCCAGTCCAGCCTCCTGTATCTCACAGCGGCCCACCAAATGCCCCAGGGAGCACACCAGACAACAAGAGACCTGCAAGGCTTCCTGGGAATTGTAGTTAAGAACATAAGAACAGCCCCACTGGATCAGGCCACAGGCCCATCTAGTCCAGCTTCCTGTATCTCACAGCGGCCCACCAAATGCCCCAGGGAGCACACCAGATAGCAAGAGACCTGCAAGGCTTCCTGGGAATTGTAGTTAAGAACCTAAGAACAGCCCCACTGGATCAGGCCACAGGCCCATCTAGTCCAGCTTCCTGTATCTCACAGCAGCCCACCAAATGCCCCAGGGAGCACACCAGATAACAAGAGACCTGCAAGGCATCCTGGGAATTGTAGTTAAGAACATAAGAACAGCCCCACTGGATCAGGCCACAGGCCCATCTAGTCCAGCTTCCTGTATCTCACAGCAGCCCACCAAATGCCCCAGGGAGCACACCAGATAACAAGAGACCTGCAAGGCCTTCTGGGAATTGTAGTTAAGAACATAAGAACAGCCCCACTGGATCAGGCCATAGGCCCATCCAGTCCAGCCTCCTGTATCTCACAGCGGCCCACCAAATGCCCCAGGGAGCACACCAGACAACAAGAGACCTGCAAGGCTTCCTGGGAATTGTAGTTAAGAACATAAGAACAGCCCCACTGGATCAGGCCACAGGCCCATCTAGTCCAGCTTCCTGTATCTCACAGCGGCCCACCAAATGCCCCAGGGAGCACACCAGATAGCAAGAGACCTGCAAGGCTTCCTGGGAATTGTAGTTAAGAACCTAAGAACAGCCCCACTGGATCAGGCCACAGGCCCATCTAGTCCAGCTTCCTCTATCTCACAGCGGCCCACCAAATGCCCCAGGGAGCACACCAGATAACAAGAGACCTGCAAGGCTTCCTGGGAATTGTAGTTAAGAACATAAGAACAGCCCCACTGGATCAGGCCACAGGCCCATCTAGTCCAGCTTCCTGTATCTCACAGCGGCCCACCAAATGCCCCAGGGAGCACACCAGATAACAAGAGACCTGCAAGGCCTTCTGGAATTGTAGTTAAGAACATAAGAACAGCCCCACTGGATCAGGCCATAGGCCCATCCAGTCCAGCCTCCTGTATCTCACAGCGGCCCACCAAATGCCCCAGGGAGCACACCAGACAACAAGAGACCTGCAAGGCTTCCTGGGAATTGTAGTTAAGAACATAAGAACAGCCCCACTGGATCAGGCCACAGGCCCATCTAGTCCAGCTTCCTGTATCTCACAGCGGCCCACCAAATGCCCCAGGGAGCACACCAGATAGCAAGAGACCTGCAAGGCTTCCTGGGAATTGTAGTTAAGAACCTAAGAACAGCCCCACTGGATCAGGCCACAGGCCCATCTAGTCCAGCTTCCTCTATCTCACAGCGGCCCACCAAATGCCCCAGGGAGCACACCAGATAACAAGAGACCTGCAAGGCTTCCTGGGAATTGTAGTTAAGAACATAAGAACAGCCCCACTGGATCAGGCCACAGGCCCATCTAGTCCAGCTTCCTGTATCTCACAGCAGCCCACCAAATGCCCCAGGGAGCACACCAGATAACAAGAGACCTGCAAGGCTTCCTGGGAATTGTAGTTAAGAACATAAGAACAGCCCCACTGGATCAGGCCACAGGCCCATCTAGTCCAGCTTCCTGTATCTCACAGCGGCCCACCAAATGCCCCAGGGAGCACACCAGATAACAAGAGACCTGCAAGGCTTCCTGGGAATTGTAGTTAAGAACATAAGAACAGCCCCACTGGATCAGGCCACAGGCCCATCTAGTCCAGCTTCCTGTATCTCACAGCAGCCCACCAAATGCCCCAGGGAGCACACCAGATAACAAGAGACCTGCAAGGCTTCCTGGGAATTGTAGTTAAGAACATAAGAACAGCCCACTGGATCAGGCCACAGGCCCATCTAGTCCAGCTTCCTGTATCTCACAGCGGCCCACCAAATGCCCCAGGGAGCACACCAGATAACAAGAGACCTGCATCCTGGTGCCCTCCCCTGCATCTGACACAGCCCATTTCTAAAATCAGGAGGTTGCGCATACACATCATGGCTTGTACCCCGTGATGGATTTTTCCTCCAGAAACTTGTCCAATTGATTGCTTCATGGATGAGTTTCTGTTTATGGCCCGAGGACTCCTGTCCTACAAGAAAGTGGTGTCAGTGGGGTGCAAAAGCCCACAGCCTGCTGCCTGCCCTCCTCAGACCTTCTTTTTTCCACGCAGGCTGCAGACGCTTGCAGGGCCTGGCTCGGATGTCACTCCGGACACAGCAGAGCTGCAGCGGTGAGTGGTGCCCCCCCCAAGACCCAGTGATCCTTCCCATTCCCTCCTCTCCTCTCTGGGTTGGTTGCTCAGCTTTGGCTTCTCCCAGTCATTGCAGGCTCCCCTACAAGCTCCCCCTTCCCCAAGCAAGTCTGTGGAGGGCCGGTTTAAATTAATACAGCCAGTGGTGTAGCTAAGGGGGTGCAGGGGGTAGCAGTCAGACCAGGCATCAAGCTTTAGGGGGGCAACAAGCTGAGCTCGACACTAGTGACCAAAATTGTGAAAATCTTGGTATGTATGAATAATACCATCATGTCATATATCATTGGAAAGGTAATTTAATGCAGAATGCAAGGAAACAAACCACATTGGAATATCTGTATTCTATCGAAAGTTATGACATTAACCAGGAAACGAAAACACAACTGGCTTGTGAACAAAAAGTAGATTTGCTTAACTCCAAACTGACCTATGAGACTGATTGTTCTGAGTGCCAATGAAATGCTATTATGATACAGCATGGAACCAATAACTTTTTATTTATTTACTTAATTAAATTTGATTTTGTCATGCAGAGTGAGGGGGGCTACACAATCTTCTTTGACCCCAGGTAGCAGATATATGCCTTAGCTATGCCACTGACTGGGGGAGGCAGCAGAGCAAGTGGGTGGTGAGCTACTGGGGGGGGAGGAGGTGGGTTCCTCCCAGTTTTCACTTTTTAAAAAGCCCGGGCGTGATGTCACTTCCAGTTGTGACATCACTTCTGGGGCAACATTTTGAACTTGGCAGCGGGCTACACACTCATTAGCTACGCCACTGAATACAGTGAAGGCAGGCTGTATGTGCTCAGATGCGCTGCTCCTCCAGCCCTGAGGGTCTTGGCCTATCCATGGCTCACATTTGAGCACTGCCTTTTCATGTTCTCTCCCCAAGGGTCCCTTAACCTGTTCTGGGGGGCAGGGCCTGGGAGTCTGGGCTCACAGCCTGGGCCTCTCCTCCTCACAGCGCACTGGGGTCCCTGCTCTGCTCTTGGCTGGAGGGGCACCCCAAGGACTTCGCAGAGCTGGAGCCTGGCCTGCAGGAGGCGCTGCTGCTCAGGCTGCGCTGGGCCCTCGGGGATGGTTCGGGGCCTGAGAAGAGCTTGTGTGCGGCTGCAAGGGGGACGGCCCCCGCTGCAAAGGAGGAGCCTGAGGAGGGCATTTTGGACGACGGGGACCCCGACCCCCACTACATCCTGGGCCTCCAGGCGGAGGAAGTGGCTGCACACCTCACCTGGCAGGACGCGGTGAGTGGGGGGCCAGGGCAGGGGTGCAAGGGGCTGCCAGGGGGCCTCATGCTGGAAGGGGTACAGTGTTTTCCCGCCTTGCAGCCCACCTGTTTTTTGAGGCATGGTGGAGACGTGCAATTGGTGCGAGGAGGGTGGGGGAGGGGCTTTCTTGCACACCCGCCACTGAGAGTGAGGAGCTCCTTCCCTGGGGGGCAGAGGACTCACGAGGGGTGTCCTTTGCTGCAGGGTTCTTTGACCCTGGATTGGTCCACATGCTTTCCAGCCCAGCCCTGTCAGCAAGAGGGCAGGAGCTTGTCAGCGTTTGAAGCAGCGGCTGGCTGGCTGCCCGTCCCTGGACTGAGCCTTTGTTCTTTGGCCACAGAATTTCAGGGAACACCGAAGTATGCAGTTGGGGAGAGCCGAGTCCCAGTGAGGTTCCAGTCAGTGGGCCACTCTTGGGTCTTGTGAGTGGGTCGGGGGCCGTGTCCCTCTGCCAGTCTCTCTTTGTGCCCTCCACAGGAGCTCTTTCTCCACCTGGCCCCCCACGAGTGCCTGGGCTCCCTGTGGTCTCAGCGCGTCAAGAAGGGCCACGAAGGCGCCTGCCCCACTGTCCGGGCGACTGTGGCCCAGTTCAACCGGGTGGCCAACGCCGTGGTAGCCTCCTGCCTGGGGGACACGGGGCTGCGAGCTGCGCAGCGGGCCCGGCTGCTGGAAAAGTGGATCCGCGTGGCAGAGGTGGGTGCCCGCCTAGGCGGGAACTTGGCCCAGGGAGAGGGGAGTGGGTTGGAGGGCCCCTGCAGAGGATCCTCCTCTACTCCTCCCAGGAATGCCTCTGTCTTCGGAACTTCTCCTCGCTCTATGCCGTGGTGTCCGCCCTGCAGTCCAGCTCCCTGCATCGCCTGAAGAGGACCTGGGAGGAGACAGCCAGGTGAGGACAAGAGTGAGGGGGTGGAGGAGGTCTCCTCCTGATCCCGGAGAGCTTTGCTTCCCCTGCTGGAGTCATCCTTGGCTCCAGGGGACTGAAGGAAGAATTGCAGAGGCCTCTCTGAGACCCCCTGCAACCCACCCCTCACTCCAAGATCCAGCACCCCTCGTGGGGGAAAGTTGTCTCGTTTCCAAAAAGGGTTGGGGGTTTCTTGTCTGCAGTGTTGAGGGAGAGGGCGGTAGGCGTGTCCAGAGGCTGGTCTCTGTGGGTCTAGTCCTCCGAGCTCCCTTCTGTCTGATCTCCAGGGATTCTCTCCGCTGCTACGAGGAGCTCTCCTCCGTCTGCTCAGAAGAAGACAATTACAGCCAGAGCCGGCGGCTCCTCTTTCAGGTGGGGGGACCCACAGAACGTTTCCTTCCTGCCCTGCCCCACACACCCCCCTTCCCACAGCCTGGCCCACCTCTCTCTCCATGCAGAGAGCTGGGCATTCTGTGAGTGGAAGGAAGAGGATAGAGGCCCCACAGGTAGCTCTGCCCTTGTAGCACAATTGGTTTTGCAGGCAGCTGGGGAGTTGGGGTGGGCGGGGAGAGAGTGGGGTGGGAGGGCAGGAGGGGCTGTGGGGGTGATTCCAGGTCTTGTGATTCTGACATTGCAAAACTGGCAGGAGGCCAGTGCCTGGTTTTTGAGTCTGCCCCGTGCCTGCCCCTTCTCAAATCTGCTGCCCTTCTCCGTGGCTGCATCTGTGTGTCTCTGCAAGCAGACGAACAGGCTCGCAGTGCCTGCTGGGCTGCCAGAGTTTGCTTCTCCACTGCTTTGGTCCCTAGTTCAAGCCTGACCCTTGCCCCCCAGGACCTGGCCCTGCTCAGCCCTCTCCTTCCCGGGGCTGTGGGTCCAAGTCTGATTTGGGGGTCCTTCCCACTATGCAGTGAGGCTCGCTTCAGAGCAAACGTCCCAGGGCTGTTTGGCAGTGGAGCAGACTGCCCAGGGAGGTGGTGGCTTCTTCCTCCCTGGAGATCTTCAGGCAGAGGCTCGACAGACAGACCCCTGCTGGAGATGCTGTAGCTTAGAGATGTGGAGGATTTCCAGCCACAGTCATTGGCGGCCTTCCATTTCTATGATTCCTGTGATCAACGTTTTACCCAGCCTGCAGGGGGCAGACCTGTGGTGCCAATGACTGCCAGACCTTACCCACTGATGCAGGACTCCAGGTGGAGACTAGGGTGGGCGTGCTGACCCCCTCCGTACCCCCTCCCCTTTCTCTCCCTGCCCCCCAGGAAGCTGGTGCTGATTCCACCCAGCGGAGGCACCAGCAGAGAATGTCAGAGCAGCGTCTAACGGTGAGGCTGGGCTTGGGAGTGTGTTGGGGACCTGGAGACCGAGCCAGGTGGACTGGCGGGGGGGGGGCAAAGAAATGTTGAGGCCAGTGGCTGAAATCTCCCTCCCTCCAGGGCGTGGTCCCGTACCTGGGGATGTTCCTGAAGGACCTGGTGATGCTGGACACAGCAATGCGGGACCAGCTACAGGTGAGCCGGGGTGGGGCAGAGAATGATGCAGGACCCCTCTCCTCCATTGGGCTCTGTGTTCACCCCCCACCCTGCACACCCACAAGGGCTCCCTTGCTGTTCTGGGTGTGACATCCTACCTGTGTGGCCTCTCCAGCTCTTTTGCCCTATGGAGGACCTGGTGGCATCCCAGGGGCTTCCAAGTGCACTCCTTTACTCTGGAGCATCGGAGAAGGCCCTCCCACCCCCTTCAAGACTCTGCCCCTTCCTTTTTTCCTTTCCTGATCTCTCAGAGTCCTGCCAGGAATCTACACACCTGCTGGAGTGCTGAAGAGAGAGAGGGCAGGCAGAGAGTGGAGGAGGGTGTGTGAGGGCAGTTGTGGGAGGAGGCGCAGAGCAGTCCTTCCCTGGCACACAGAAGGGCGCAGCAGGTGCAATCCCTGGCTGACAGCATCTCTGGGAAAGAGCCCTCCGTCTGAAACCCAGAGAGCTGCTGCTGATCAGTGCCAACAAGGCTAAGCTTGGTGTCCCCAGGAGGGCCTGCCTCTGGCAGCTTCCTGCACATGTGCCAGTGCTGGGGCTGCAGGGGCTTCAACTGGAGCTGGCCCTTCTGCTTGGAACTGAATGGGGGGGGGTACCAAAGCTGCTGCTCTTGCAAGCAGAAATCCCAAGGGGGTCTTCCCCAGCGGTTGGCAGTCCTCTCTACCAGAGGCGACACCTTCAGAAAGCCGCACCACCCCAGGCAGCAGGCTTGGCGGCCACTCGGAGTCCTTGGCTGATGCTGTTCTGAGTGTGCGTGAGGCTCTGTGCAAAAAGTTTTAAATGATTCCCTGGAACGAGGAAGCTGCCGTTGTTTGATGTTTTCTGGCGTATTCTGGGGAAAGTCGCACCTTCCTGGAATGACGGCCCCTTTTCTCTTCTTGCAGAACGGATACATTAATTTTGAGAAGCACCGCAAGGTACTTGCCTCATGGGGGGGGATGCAGTGGGGCCCCCTCTGTGCTGAGAGCAGCAGTTTGGTGATGGGAGTTTGCCTTTCCTTCCTCCTGGCAGGAGTTTGAGATCCTGACCCAGCTGCGCCACCTGCAGGCCAGCTGCCGCAACTACACCCTGAAGCCCAACCTTGTCCTCCAGCGATGGCTGCAGCACCTGCCCCGGCTCAGTGAGGCCCACAGGTGGGAATTGTCCTGTACACCCCCCCCCCACTGTACATATGCTGCAAGTGGGTGCCTCTTGCTCTGACGCCCCTCCTCTTCCTCAGCTACCAGTTGTCGTGTGCCATCGAGCCACCCGGGGAGGGCACGACACCCGCCAGGCCCGTGAAGCCGACCCTGGTCATTACCCGCTGTGCAGAGTGAGTAAGGGAGAGAGCGGTGGGGAGGGTGAAGGGCGGTGGGGGAGGGGAACAGGAAGAGTGACGTAACCAGGTTCCTTCCCCCTTCCACTTTTTCTGCAGCCTGCTCTGCTCAGTTGGAAGGAGCCCCATCGTTTCCTGGGACAAGCCCAGCCCTTCCCAGGCTCCGCCAGACTTGCTGCTGCCTCCACCGCTGGCCCAGGTGACTGAGGGACAGGGCCCCTTCCCTGCCTCCCCAACCCTCCCTGCACCTGAGCGATGGGGGAGGTTTGTGACTGAGAAGCGACATATCTGCAGTCAAGCCACAGGGCGTGGACTGGTACTTGGAGCCCAGCTGCAGTCTTGCGCTGCTCTTTGGAGGCCTGATGGCAGAAAGGCTCCATTAGGTGGGGGTGGGAGTGCTCATTCTCCCTCTGAGGCCCATAAATTCTGGGTCCTGAACCTTCTTCCTCCGAATGAGAGGAAAGAAAGGTAAGAACAAACCCAGTTCAGCAGACTGCACGGGCCCTGCTCTGCTGGACCAGACTCGAGGCCTCTTCCTGTTTCCAGCCTGGCCCATCACAGGCCCCACACAAGGCACACGCAATCCCTGCTAGTCATGGCTCTCCGGCAGCTAGTGTTGCCCCTGAGACTGGAGAGAGCACATGTCCAATCACAGGCAGATTCGGCTGATGCTTCTCACACGGACCCCCTCCTTGCGCACTTCTGCTGTGGAAGCCTGCCGTGAGTGCGCATGCTCCCCACAGTCCCTAGTGCAAGGGCATGAATTGGGCTGGGGCGCAAGGACTGTGTGTGCTCTCAGCAGACTCCCAGTGGAAAGCGGGCAGAGATTTATTGTCCAATCCAGCCCCGTGAAATGAAGAAGTTGTCGCTGGCTTTTTCTGTGAGGTTGTAAAGGGGGTCACTTTCTTAGTTTTCAACCAAAAATGGAAATGGGGGGAGAGAGGCTCACAAGAGTCCATAGCTCAGCAAGAAATCCAGGTCCTTGGCGAGGTTACGGTGCCAGCCAGGCCCCTGGTCTCTGCCCCTGCGCCTCTCTGCCTGTGCCGAGAACTGAGAGCGGCACTAAAAGTGTTCATGGTGGAGGCCCTGGACAGAGGCACTGCTGACCCCTGAACTCTGCATCGCAGCGGGCCAGCGCTCCTCTTCCTTGTCCTTCTTTTCCAGCTGCAGGGTCCCCCACCTCCCGCCAAAGGCTCCCGCCCTTCCCTCTTTCTCTGACCAGAAAGTGTTTCAGGGGGGCACGGATGATGCAGGTGGCTGATGACGAGTTCTCGAAGTCCAGCCTGGTCCCGTCCTTCATGCAGATGAAATTCCCCATGGAGCTGCTGGGCAGCACCTGGAAGAGGGAGGACCTTTTCCCGGCATTCAAGACCCTTGTTGAAGTCCTGAGCTGGCCCTGAGTGCAGGCTCTTCTGGGAAACAAATCTCCCACGTGGTCTTATCCCTAGGCAGGGCCTCCTTGATCCCCAGGACCGAGGGAGAGTCCCTTTCCCACCACCTTTCTGGCTGGTAGGGCTGCTGGGGAGGGGGGGCCTTCCTTCTGCACACAAAAGCTTGGCCCTGATCTGCAACCCCTTCCTGACCCAGTTGCCCCTCACCTCTCTGCCTTCCCAGTGACCTGGCATTCCTGCCCCCCTTGCTGTGCTGACCCCCATTCTCTTTCACTGGTCCAGCCTGTGAAGTGGCCCTCGGTCTCAGCTCTGGATACTGCCCAGGAAATCCCTGCGCCTGAGGGCCTTGCCCCCCCGAGGGGCTTTGTCCGGGGACACAGACGCTCTGCTTCTTGTGGAACGGCCTATCCTAGAGCCCCTGCCTCGGGGGGCGCCTCCCCCTCAGACTGTCGCATTGTCCGCGTGCGCCTGGAGCTGCAGGACGGCGCCTTCTACAAGAGCATCCTGGTGAGCGGGGCAAGCTTGGGGTTGAAATCAGGGCAGCAGCAGAGACTGCTGGGGGGAGGCTTGGAAGGAGGGTGGCAGGTGCCAGAATGGCATTTTGTGGGCCAGAGCATGTTTGTGGGTTGGGCTGCCGCATCCTGAAAATCAAGGGACAGGAGAAGGTGCAGGCCACAATAATGGAAGGGGGGGGGACACTAGTGGCCTTTCAAAGGGCCTCCCCCCTGCACTTGAATTTGCACACATTGTGGTCACCCACAGAAGCCTATCAAGGGGTCATAAAGACTATCAAGGGGAGTCTCCTTCAAATCTGCAGAGCTGCCTGTTGAAGGATGGAGGGCTGCTGGATTTCATGGCAGCATCCCTGCAAGGGGGCGGGCAGCCACTTCAGTCTATTGCAGCACAACCAGCAGAGGGTCTTGGGTCACTGAAGCAGTGGGGGGGGGGAAGGTCTGTCAACTGGGCATTCTAGCGGTGCTTTCTCCAGGCCTTCCCCCCCCCCCACAGGTGAGTTTCTCCCAATACTGCAGAGGCCCCTGAGGAAGCCAGAGGGTGGGGAAAAAAAGCTGCTGCCCCGGAACACTCCCCCCCCATGCATCCCATGGGGGCCTGGAAGGAGGAGTGTGCATCAAGACTGGGCTGCCTGGTGAGGGAACCCAGCTGCTCCCTTCTCAGCACTGGGGGGTGCTGAGCAAGACACGGCTGAAGTGTCCGCTTCCTGCCTGCCTGCAGTGGATTCAGAAGATTTCCTCAGGTTATGTGTTTTATCTCACTTGCTTCACTTAAAGTTGCTCTGGCAGCAATAATTATTTCGTTGCTGTAAATATAAAATTTAACATACAGTGTTAATTAACTTGCCACAAAAAAAGGTTTGCATGCTTGTTGTGAAGCACAGCTGTGCAGTTTGGCTGCCCTGTTTTGGGGGGGCGGCTGTGTGATGGCTGCTGGGCTGGCACAAAAGGTGAGAAGTGGCACTATGTGCTCCGTGACTCTTGCTGAACTGGAAAGGCCGCAGACGGGTGCCAGTGCTGCTCTCAGGGACGGTCAGGTGACTTCTTGTGGGATTTCGTTGCTGCCCCCTGCAGGTGACAAGCCAGGACAAGGCCCCTGCTGTGGTCGCAAAGGTGCTGGAGAAGCACAACCAGGACCTGAGCCTGGCCCCCAGTTACGAACTGGTGCAGCTGCTGCCCGAAGGCCAAGGTGAGGCCACACAGGGAAGTGAGTGATGGGGGGGAAGACTGCGACTGGGGCTGAACAGTCCCAAATGATGACTGGGCTGCGGCACCTTCCTTATGAGGAAAGGCTGCAGCATTCGGGGCTCTTATCTTGTGTGCTTCCTGAGGTATCTGGTGGGCCGCTGTGAGACACAGGAAGCTGGACTAGATGGGCCTATGGCCTGATCCAGTGGGGCTGTTCTTAGGTTCTTAACTACAATTCCCAGGAGGCCTTGCAGGTCTCTTGTTATCTGGTGTGCTCCCTGGGGCATTTGGTGGGCCGCTGTGAGATACAGGAAGCTGAACTAGATGGGCCTATGGCCTGATCCAGTGGGGCTGTTCTTATGTTCTTAACTACAATTCCCAGGAAGCCTTGCAGGTCTCTTGTTATCTGGTGTGCTCCCTGGGGCATTTGGTGGGCCGCTGTGAGACACAGGAAGCTGGACTAGATGGGCCTGTGGCCCGATCCCGTGGGACTCATGTGTTCTTAGTTGACAGTTGGCCACTGTGGCTTGCAGTGTCTCTTGAGCCACAACTTGGGAACCTCCTCTCGGCTCCCTCCTCACCCCATGACATGAACTGTGATGGAATTAAGGCCAAGGAAACCAGGATAGAAACTGCTTGTTGAAAAGATCTGGGTTTTTCAGTGGATAACAAGCAAAACATGAGCCACCAGCGTGATGCAGCAGCAAAGGCAGTGAATGTGATGATCAGTGGCGTAGTTAGCGGGGGGGTCGGGATGGTGACAGCTCTAGTGACCAAAATCTCTAAAGTTGTGGTTGTTAGGAATAATACCATCATGTTATATACCATTCGATGCATGATTTACAGCTGAATGCAGTGAAACAAACCAAAGTGAAGTATCTCCATTCTATCAAAAGTTATGGCCCAAGAACCACAAAACAAAAATGGAACTGTCTTATGTTAGCAAAAAGTACAATTTCCTTAACTCAAAACAGGCCAATGAGACTGACTGTTCAAAAGACTAATGAGATGATATGACACAGCATGGAACCAATGATGTGTTAGCAAGGTGACAGCCAGGGGAGGGGTGACACCAGGGGTGGATCCAGTGTTTGCGGCGGGAGCAGGAGCACTACCTTAACTTCAGAGCCCAGGTCAACCAAGCAGATAGACTTGGGCTTGTAGCTGAACTTTGAGGCAGTGGCATAGCTAGCAAGGGGCGGGGGGGTGGTCTGCCCCAGGTACCAGCTTTGGGGGGTGACACCACAAATGAGCCAACATTGCTAACATTGCGGAGGTTGTGAATAACCCCATCATGCTATATACCGTTGGATGCAGAATTTCCAGCAGAATGCAATGCAAAACACTGGAATGAAATATCTCCTTTCCATCAAAAGTTATGGCCAAAAAACTGGAAACAAAAAAAATGCATGCAGCCCTATGAAAAGTGAAACCAAGCCATGTCGTGCATTTACTCACGAGGAGGCAAACTTGCCTTAGTCCAGGGGTGCTCACACTTTTTTGGCTCGAGAGCTACTTTGAAACCCAGCAAGGCCTGGAGATCTACCAGAGTTTTTTTTTTTCAATGTTCACGCCATCATAACATATGACATTTATGTGTACAATGTATGTTGGTGTACCTTGAGCCCCACTGAGTATAACAGGACTTACTCCTGAGTAGACATGCCTAGGATTAGGCTGTGAGGCTGCAATCCTAGCCACACTTACCTGGGAGTAAGCCCCATTGAGTACAGTGGGCCTTACTCCCGGCGTTTCCTCCCAGAGGCACCTGAAGGGGGGGGTCGGCACTCCACGATCTACTCATTTTGCTTCGCGATATACCGGTAGATTGCAATCCACCTTTTGAGCACCCCTGCCTTAGTCCATCGGAAAGGGCAGGCTGAGAGGAATCCAACAACACCAGAATGGTTCTTATCCAATGAAAACAGCCCCCAAAAAACACTCAAGAAGGAACTCCCTCCCTCCAAGCTGCGAATGTATTGAGCCCTATGGAAAGTGAAAGTAAGCCACATGTCCACCTGCTGAACACTGATGGCAAAGGGCCTCTGGTGGTGGTCTTAGTGCTCAGGCAGCTTCAGGGGAGAGGAGATGGATTCCGGGGATGGAGCCCGGCTCCAGCACTTTGAACTGAGCCCAGAAAATTAAGTAAGTTCTGCACTACGGGCTCCTGTAAAAAATTCTGGCAGCTGAGTTTTGATCTAGTTTCATTTTCTGGACTGTCTTCAAAGAGCCCCATGTAGGCTGCATTCCCTAAGGCAGGGGTCTCCAAACCCGGGGCCAGATACGACCTGCGGCAAGCCTCTGTCTGGCCCGTGGCCAACCTCTTTTTCCCCTGCAAGCCTCTGACCCACTCAACTGAACATGACCAGAATTCTGCTCTGATTGTGTCTGGAGGGTGTTCCGAGGGCCAGAGAGGTTGAATGAATGAGCCCATTCCTTCCTTTGTTCACTCATCTAAGTTCCATCTCTAATTTATTTAAATTTTATATTTCAATTTTTTTTTCCGGCTCTCAAAACCATGCCAGATATTTGATGTGACCCTCTGGCCAAAAGTTTGGAGACCCCTGCCCTAAGGCACGAATGTCTGTTACTAACAGAACGAATTAAGTGGATGGACAATGGGGCCAGCAGCCTTTACCCCCAAGAACAGCAAAATACAAGCGCAATCAAATAAAAGAATGGAATGGGCATGATCCAGGAGCAAGTCTGGCCTGGACGCTTTTCCTCATGTTGCAAAGGATTTGGTGATCTTCTAAGGAGCACTCTCTCAATTCAGCAACTCAGGTTCTACAAAACTTCTTTTAATTACCTTGACAAAGAGCTGAGATCTGTCATTCCAGTAGAGGACTGTGGCACAGAATAGGAGGGGAAGTGACAAGCTTGGATGAGGGCAGCCCTGCAGTGGGAAGACTTTTCCCCCAAGAAGTCTCTCTGCTTTTCTTCCTGGTCTGCTACCTCGATCCCTTTTCTCTTTTGCAGAGCTGGTCTTCCCTCCAATGGCAAACATCTTCTATGCCATGAACAGCTCAAGCCTGGATTTCATGCTCCGCCCCAGGGGGCTACAGAAGAAACCGCCACCCTCTCCATCCAGGCTCCCCTCCCCACGGGGCAGGGAAATCTGTGCAACTTGCCCCAAAATCAAGGCCACGGGACGCAAGATCGCCAAGGTCCTCTTCTGAGCGGGGTATGCCTCAGGAACTGACAGAGGGCAGACCCCCTCATGGCCTGACACTGGCTGTCCTGAAGCTCACTTAAGACCCAGAGGGGTCATCAGGGCTGGAACTTGTTTCAGGAGAACTATGAGGCTTCCATTGCCTGCCTTTGACCGTGTCTTCTCAGGAGAAAATCTGGTCTCAGGAACCTTCCATCTCAGTAATCTTTCCAACTTGGGGGAGAGGTGCTTTGCACTGAAGCCCCGCTCCCAGGTATGTCCATTTGTGATGATGGGCATATGCATCCTATTGGTGTGGCTGCCTCCCTGTTCTGCACAGATTCTTGCTGGCTTCAAGTTACGCTCCAGCCCTGGTGCTTCAAGTGTGCAGAGAAGGTCAGAACTGTACTGTCACCCTTGGTTACCTCACTCCTGTCTAGGCAGGAACTACTCACATGGTGGTTGTCATAGGACATTGCTATCTAAGGGGGTGGGCAGAATTCTCCATGTCACAGCTGTGGGGTACCTAAAGAGCTACGATGAAGCCAAGCAATGCTTTCTAAAGACTGTGCATTGTTAGCACAGATATGAAGCTGGAAGAAAACTGGAAGCCACTTCTCTGAGCATCGCAGCTGGCTGTTGAGAGGTGGGGGCTGCAATGTGTAGCAGGAGCATCTCTTTGCCTTAACACTAATGCCAGAAAGACACTATGGAGAGGGCCGAAGGCTACAGCTTGAACCTCCCTCCCCCACAGGCTCATAATAGTCTTTCCCAGCTGAGAGAAGGACACCTGTGGGCATGCACTTCTCCAGTAGAAATAGGTTGGGCTTCCTAGAAATAGCAAATGCATCATTATTAGTCATGTCAGCTAAGGCCTTCAGTGATGCCATCAAAAAGCAGCTTGCACAAGTTTGCTTTGGGAGGGCCACATATTGCCTGGGTGATTGACACATGTAACTTCTCCCAACTCCAGTTCCCTGAAAGCTGGAGGTTTTGATTTCTCCGGCAGGCAATCAGGTTTCCCAGCCTAAGCTGTTCATTCTCTCTCTCCAGCTTCTCCGCTTCCAAGACCTATCAGCCGCCAATCCTCCCAGGTTTCATAACACTTCTTCACCTACCACACAGAAGATCCACTTCCCCCATGCCCCACAGAGGCATTTCACATTTTATGGCATAGTTAAATACTTTACAGTCTGCTTCTTTTTAGAAAGCAGCTTCTCTCAAGGGACCATTAGACAGGGCAGGGAGAAATATAACAGGTGCTTTTTTCTGCCTCTATCTTCATGCTGTGGGAAAGCTGCACCTGGTGGCTTGCTGTTTGCCAATGTTGCTGTTCAAGCCATAGGGGGGAGACATGGGTAAGGACCATAGCAGGAGCGGTGTCTGTCCTCCTCTCCATTAACCCTTTTTCTCTGGCAGGAGAAAGCAGGTGCTAAATAACAAATGTGTCAACTGTATGCAACCCCTCTTACGAGAGAACAATAAACTTGCTATTAAAAAATTAAATGCATGTTTCAAAAGTGAGGCTTTTTTCAGCCTGTAGCTCAGCCCTGGAACCTGGGCTAGCATAAG
Source organism: Tiliqua scincoides (assembly GCF_035046505.1). Taxonomy (NCBI): domain Eukaryota; kingdom Metazoa; phylum Chordata; class Lepidosauria; order Squamata; family Scincidae; genus Tiliqua; species Tiliqua scincoides. Next base: position 271,770,346 of record NC_089822.1, read on the forward strand.
AGCATCTCAAACCACCTCCTGAGCTCTTTGGAGGTGGCTTCTCTCATAGACTTGGTTTCCACAGAACTCCAAACCACATGAACCTCCAAATTCATGTCCTGGGCTGCCCTGTTTGGAACAAACAAGTTGAATCCAAGGCCCAGATCAGCCTCTGATTTAAGGCACTGAGCATACAAAGGCACCCCGTCTTGGCAGAGCAGTGGTGTCAGACATGCCAGGTGCAGGCCCCTCCCCCCACAGGGGGGTTCAGCTTTTCTGAGCTCAATCTTCAGCTAGAGATGGGCAGCAGGATGGGAGCCCGATGCTCCTGGCTGAGGAGGCCCTTAAGAACAGCTTCGCTTCAGCACCTGACAGTTCCCACGGCCTGCACTGAGAGGGAGCCCTGCTTCCCTCGCTCCTTGGGAGCGCCACCCACTCCAGAGGGGGCACAGCGACGAGGACTGCCGGGGAAGGTGTCCCAACTTTATTTTAACCGAACAGAACCCCAAAATCAGAACAGTAACAGACGGCCCCTCCCCAGTCCAGTCCAGTGGAAGCCAGAGCAGGCTCAGGCCTTGAGGGCCCCCTTGGCCTGGGCCTTCTGGAACTCCTGCTGCAGCCGCGCCAGGGCCTCCCGCTGCTGCTCCGCCTTCTTCTCGCCCTCCTGCATCTGGGCCTCGTGGCGCTTGCTGCAACCAGATCGAAGGGCACAGTTCGTGGGGATTCCGGTCATGCCTGGGGGGGGGCTGCCCAGGCTGCGGCCAAGCCCCCTGCCCTGCACGCTGTGACCCACCGACCGACGCCTGACAGGGCCCCAGCCGGACACACTGAGCGGTGCCCGGCCGGCTTGGGCTGCAGCTCAGCGCAGACCAGTCTGCAGTCTCCGGAAGCCCCCCCCGAAGGGGGATGAAGGCA